>NC_142514.1:1277142-1436785 GCF_057876585.1 Rhinolophus sinicus
GCCTATAATTTCAGTATTGCATCATATACCCCTAGCGTATACTGTATGCTTGGTGTCATTTTCTTTTTTTGGGGGGAGAAGGAGAACAGAACTTTATTGGGGAACACTGTGTATTTCCAGGACTTTATTGGGGAACTGTGTGTTTTTCCCAGGGCCCATCAGCTCCAAGTCAAGTTGTTGTCCTTTGAATCTTAGCTGTGGAGGGCGCAGCTCAGCTCCAAGTCCAGTTGCTGTTGTCCAATCTTAGTTGCAGGGGGCGCAGCCCACCATCCCTTGCTGGAGTCCTTGTGGTTGAGAGGACGCGCTCCACCCACCTGAGCCCTCCGGCCACCAGGGAGCTCAGTGGCAGCTCAGCAGCAGCTCCTTGTCTTCAGTCTAGTTGCGGAGGACGCAGCTGACTGGCCCATGTGGGAATTGAACTGGCAACCCTGTTGCCCAGAACTCACGCTCTAACCAACCGAGCTACCCATCCGCCCCTAAACTTGGTGTCATTACAGTAGAAATCACTTAGTATGACAGAAGAGTTTTCTAACCCTTCCCTACAAAAACGTCCCTTCCCATATACTACATATTGCTGTTTGTTGGGACGGATACGGTAGGCCAGGATTGGGTGAATTCAGAATTCCATTTGGATTGGGGACATAACCATTCACCTTTCCAATTTTCACAATCAGATAATGAGATGCGTTCCCATTTTTTATTATTGCTTAATACAGTGCATCTGCGTCCCATTGGAAGTATTCTGGCGTGATTAAGGGACGGTCCCTATGCCCGCCAGTTGAACTACTGAAAATCTTAGCTTAGGATTTGATCGAGATGTTTGGGTTTTTAAGATACAATGTCATAGGTCACACCTTCCATCTAAAATTTTCCAGAATCCAGGGGACTGTAGGAGTCCTATAAGTGTCCGGCCTGGGCTTCTGCACCCACTATAGTCGGCCATTGTTTCATAGCTACGTCAGATGCCATTTGCATTAGCGCAGCTAACAGGCCCTGCTGAGTCAGGGTACAGGCGCGTTCCCATGGCTGGGTTTGGGCATAAAACTTGACAATCTGTCGAGTCTGTTCTACCCATTGAGCTAGGGCCTCATTATCTTTCCATGCTGCTTCCTATCCTTTTCCTTCCCCTCGAAAGAACATTCCCTCTGTGTGACCTATTTGAGATAGAGGGTCTTTTTCTAACGAATGACGTCCTTCATTAGCTGCAAATTCAGCTTGTCCCAGAATACCAAGGCCGGCTCCCAATCCTCCAAGTATTTCCCTCTTATTGCTTACAGACGGCCAACGTTGTTGGACCCACCAGGAATGTTGCTGCCATTGGGAGCCTATGGCCTGGGAGCAATTGGGGTACATTGAACGAACCCAAAAATGTTGAGTCTCCCAAGCCATAGTTAAATGAGTAGAGGTAACCCCCAACCGAGCTAGAGTTTGAGTATTCCTTAAGGCTTCCCACAAGCGTCCAGGACCCGAGGAGTGGGGTAGTTATAGACACATCCACCCACCAAGTAATCCCTTTAATTTCTGGAATGGGGACCCACCCATTTTTTTCCTGTTTTACAGGCATCCAGTCCCAGGAGCATGGCTGGTGTTTGAGGACAAGCTATACTATGATAGACTGGTCAGGCTGCTGCAAGCCTTTTCCCATCATACGTAGGTATTTTTCTTAATTTCTCCGCCCCCCCCTTCTTCCACCTCCTCCCCGACTCCGGTTCAAGTCATTGTTTCTCAGTCTGGTTGTGTAGGACACAGCTCCCTGGCCCATGCTGGTGTTATAAGCCTTGCGCTTCCCCCGGCTGACGCAGTCAGTCACCAGCCGTTGGTCAGCTCACTGGCTGCTGGGCACTCATGCTGGCTGCTGGCCACTCAACGGCAGCACATGGTAGCCCAGCGGCAACATAGCAGCTTGCGGCAACATATAGCAGCCCAGCTCCAGGGAGAGCTGTTGCTCACAATCTTAGCTGTAGAGGGCGCAGCTCCCTGGCCCATGTGGGAATCAAACCGGTGGCCTTTGGTGTTAGGAGCACGGCGCTCCAACCGCCTGAGCCACTGGCTGGCCCCAATTTTTCTTAATTTCCTATCATCCATTCCTATAGCTATACAATACTCATCTAAATGAGGTCCATGTATAATTCTACCAGGGGAATTATCAGGGAGGAATGCTCGAAAGTACTAGCTCAGGATGGGTCCTTTATAATAATATACTCAGAAAAAAATGTACCAAAGTTAATAGTAGGAGAGGACCAATGCATGGCCAACAAAGTGTCAGCGTCATTGTCATAGCTGATAATGAAAACTTCATTGTCTAGTAAATGGGAAAGATTAGCAAGTACCCGAGTTAAAATTTTCATAGCCAGTAAGAGAGGGCGTCTGGGGAGACAGATACCGTTTCCATTAGGAAACCACAAGAAGGACAATAACAATTTAAGAATCATTTTATATATCTCCAGGTTGTAAGCCATTGTCTTTGAAGTCTTTGTCTCCTGGAAGCGCACTGTGGAATGATCAGTTATTAATTTATCCATCCCTGTAAGCTGGTTAATAAGCCCTTGACAATAAGGTAGAATGTCTCCCTTTAGTAAGGTTGGCCTGTATGCCCTTCATCCAAGTGCATAGGGCGACTGGTGACTATTTCACAAGGAGAAAGGCTATGCTGACCAAAAAAGAGCAGATCTCAGGTTGAGGAGCACGATGGGGAGAACCTTTGGCCGGGGGGATTAAAAGCTTCTGAAATTTTGGCTAGTTGAATTTGGGTCGTACCATTGGTGTGTCCCACCAATCCAGAGGACCGGGGGTGATAAGCACAAAGAAAATGCTGTAGAATTGACCAAATGTTACAGATGGATGGATTGCATTATTTGCCCAGTGAAATGAGTCCCTCGGTCACTATGCAACTCAGAGGGAATTCCCCAATTGGGAATCATTTTTTCCAACGACACTTTACCTACCATTAAGGCTATTGTTCTGCAAGGGAATGCCTCAGCCCAGTGAGAAAACGTACAAATCATGACTAACACATATTTGTATCCCTGAGATGGTGACATTGGGATAAAATCCAGTTGCCATATCTCAAATGGGCCTAAAGGAAGTGTGAAGTGTCCTTGGGATCCATGGAGTGGTTTTCCTGGTTTCTGTTTTGGACAAATAGAACATCTGCTACGTACTTTAGGAGCTGCGGTGGGAGAAGGTTTCCAGGAACATAGTTTACTTTATAAAAATCATCTTTTCTGGCCCCAATATGTGAGCTCATGGACATGAAGGAGTGTAGGTAATGGAGCCCCCACAGGTAAGATTGGTTTCTGATTGGGTCCAAGCCATATCTGTTTGCTTGGGTCGAAGGTGCCCCCTTTTTGTTGCCATAGCCTCTTCTCTTGTTCTGTAACTGGCCGTCGGAACTGTAAAAGAGAGTCTTTTACTGATATCATAGGAAGTGAGGGGCATTCTTGGGTCTGGAGCATTTGACTGTTCAATGCTGACTGTTTAGCCACAGCGTCTACTAAATTATTTCCTTTTGTTATTTTGGTGGCGACTTTAGAATGTCCTGACATTTTGATAATTGCCAATGGTCTCGGTTGCTGTATGACATCTAATAACTCTGCAACTGTTTCCCATTCTTTATGGGTTGCCCTGAGGAAGTCAAGAAGTCTCATTGCTTCCACAGTCGTGAGCTGCACAAAGGCACAGAGACTCTCAGTGAAAATATTGATACCTATTCGATTTTTGGCCAATTGACCAGCTTGAATCTGAGCAATGAACTCGGCTTGCTGGGCAGGTCTTATTTCTGGTAAATAAGCATCTTCAGTTATGTCCACCACGGAAGTTACTGCATATCCAGCTCAGTAGTGTTTCTGTTCATCTCTCAGCTAAGAGCCATCTGTAAACCAAATTAAGTCAGCATCACCAGGAGGGGTTTCCTGTAAACCATTCCTAGGAACAAGAAAGTCGTCAGTAAGCAAAACACAGTCATGAGTGTCTCCATCCCGTAAAGAGGGTAACAGAGTTGCTGGGTTAAGACTGTCACAGCAAGTTAAAGTGACAGTAGGTGCAGAAAGCAGGAGTACCTCATGAGAAGCCAGTCGACTGACAGACGTGTTGAGTGTGATGAGAGTTCAGTAAGGATTCAATGGACTGAGGAACAGACATAGTTAAAGAGCACCCACGACGATCTCTCCTGTTGGTTTGCACAAGGAGGCTGTAGCAGAGATGGCGGTCGTGCAGGGAGGGGCCCTTTGGCTACTGAGTCCAGTTGCTGGTCATAAGATCCTGTAGGTCTGTGATGGCCTCCATGTTTCTGAGTTAGAACTCCCAAAGCATTTCCTTTGTTTTCATGTATGGAAAGGAAGGAAGGAGGTTGATAAGTAGGGTGTCCCGGAGCGGGAGCTCTAGATAACGTTTCCTTTAGAGCTTCTTCAGCTTGTTTTCCTTCTGGTGCCATTGAATTGGGTCAGACATGTAGAGGCTGCCTCGTTAATGAAACATTTGGAATCCAATTGCGACAGTATCCAGTCAGACCCAGGAATCCTCTAAGCTGTGTTTGTTTGTTTGTTTGTTTTTAGAAGAGGAAAGGATAAGATTCCTCTGAGTCTTTCAGGGTTAATCAGTAGCCCATCTTGAGATATGAGATGGCCACGGTATTTTACTTGGGGGAAACAAAAGTGAAGTTTTTCCTTTGAGACCTTATGTCCTTTTAGAGCTAGCTGTTGTAATAGGTAAACTTTGCCCTTTTGGGAGTCTGGTCATGTCGTAGAGCATAAAAATAAATCATCCACAGATTGGATTAGAGTGGGATCTCTGGGAAAATCAACATCATTTAAATCAGCCTTCAATATCTGGGAGAAATAGGTGGGACTCTTCGTATACCCCTGGGGCATCACAGTTCATGTAAATTGGCGACCTTCCCAAGTGAAAGCACAGAGATATTGACTGTCCGTTTCTACAGGAATGCTGAAAAAGACACTGCATAAATCCATTACTGGAAAATATTGGCAGTCCACAGGAATGGCTGATAGTGGGGTATGTGGATTTGGAACCACAGGCTGTCTATAACTATTTTATTTATTGCTCTGAGATCCTGTACAAATTTCCATCGGTTTCCATTCTGCTTCTTTACTGGAAGGATAGGAGAATTACAGGGGTTTGTACATGGAATTATAAGCCCCCTGTTTAAATAATCTTATATAATGGGCTTAATTCCAGCTAGTGCATCAGGTCTCAAAGGATATTGGGAGATATTAAGTACAGGCAAAGTCAATAGTAATTTTAATAGGGATGGCTGACTTCTTATCTGTACTGGGAAGGGCCCGAAATTGCGTCAGGATGTGCTGCATTGCGATGTTCAGTTTCAAGATGAGTCTCCTCTTTTGGGACTTCCGTTTTTTTTTTTCGTTTGTTTGTTTGTTTTTTTACTTTATGTTTTATTTTACTTTTATTTTTTATTTTTTAATTTATTGGGGTGAAAATTGTTAGTAAAATTACATAGATTTCAGGTGTACCATTCTGTATTACATCGTCTATAAATCCCATTGTGTGTTCACCACACGTGGAGCTTCCTTTAAAATCATTATTTTCTTAATTGGTTCAGTGTCTGATTCGTTTAGTTATAATACATTTAACCCTTTTGGGAAAAGTATGTGTGGGTGTCATGCGTTTCAAGAAAATCTCTCCCTATCAGGTGAACTGGGGCAGATTTGACTAATAAAAATATGTGTTGCCCCAAAACATTCCCCGGTTGGACAAGAGCAGGTTCTGATTTAAAAACAGACATTTGTTGATTAGCTATCCCTATCATTTGTACAGAAGCTTTACTCCGAGGGAGAGGACAACTGAGTGGGGCAGGGTAAGAACAGACAAAGTAGCCTCTGCATCTTCAAGGGCCTTGGTGGTTTCCCCTTTCATGGTGATTTCAATTTCTCCTAAAGTATTCGTAAGGGGAAATGCCCTATTATAGTTCCCAGAGCAGCCCTATGCTTGCTTCTGTTTCTTTTCTTTCTTTCTTTTTTTCCCCCTAAATCCCATTTCAGTTTTCTACAATCCTTCTTAAGATGACCTGGCTTTCTACAATAAAAACAGATTCCTCTCTCCCCTTGTCTAAGGGACCTTCGGGGAGGTCTGGTCTGATTGCTTAATTGCTGGAGATGTAAGTTCCTGCTTTTGGCAGCTTTGTCTTTTTCTCGCATTTGAATAGTTTTAGATAGTTGCTCAGACAGAATTGCCAGTACACGTGCTCCGCCAGCTTAAATTGTGCTGTTTAATCAGAGTTACAAGCTCTTTGTCTAGTACTTCCCAAAATGCTGAATCTAGTAAAGGATCATTCTGATGATTTTTAAAACTGTCTGGAGACAGACCTGAGTGTTGTTTGAAAGTGTTTTATGAAACATTCAAATAAATCAAGCACTACTTCCTCAGGCTCTTTTTTCCGTTGTTGGAGCTGAGTCCAGGCCATTTTCTGGGGAAAATCTCAGGTATGGCTTGGTCAAGCTTGTGGACTAATTGCTTGCATTTCTCTTGGTCTGTCTTTCGCTACCAGAGTTTTCCAGCGAACCTTATTCAGCCACCCTGTTGCTTTGCTCTCAGAAACCGTAGGTGTAGTAATTGGAATAGGTCAGAATAGCCAGGATCATATGTTCTAACAGTTAAATCAAATTCCTTTGCAAACTCATTAGGGTTCTGGAGAGGGTCAGGGAAATCTTTAGTTAAATTCCTTAATTCTGTTCTAGTCCGAGGAACGTATACAGTTGCTGGTTCACCTCTGCCTGAGACCAGCTTTTCCCTGAAGGGAACTGCCAGAATTTCTGTTTTTTTATGGCCTACCTTCATCTGAATTTCTATTCTCTATTTCCCCTGGGTCAGTAGAGAGTGGTAGTGGAGAGGAAATAGAGGAGATAGAAGGAGGAGGAGGAAGAGAGGGGCAGGATATGTCCAGACAAGGGAGCTCAGAAAGCAAAGGATGGTACTGGGGCTGCTGGAGAGGTGGGCAGAATGCGGTGTTGGCATTCATCAGCTTCAGAAACCTTCCTTAGTTCAGAGACAGTTTCCAAAACATTCTTATTAACTTCCTGTAGAGAAAGGAGTTTATCTGTGCTCCATCTAGAAGCTTCTAATTTCCAATCAAAATAAGCTTCCCGTTCATTTAGTTTAATTGTAGAGCCAGCTTTTCCCATTGAGCGCATAGGAAAATCAATTTGGAAGCGTCAAAACTTCCCCATTTTGGCCACTTCAAGCTGATACCATTTTTAGTTAAATTTTCCCACTTCTGTACGTACTTACAAGTTGGGGTTCCATATGAATTGTATATGAAGCCTGCAGGAGTATTAACGGGGGTTGGGGTTCTTGGGGTTTATGGACGTTAGAGGCATGATTTCCCATGTTAATTTTAGTTTTCTTTAGATGTCTGCAGAGTCTGAACAAACTTCTAGGGATATCGTGTGGTGGGTTGAAGTGTGCTGCTTATGGGTTGAACTGTAAGGGGCGGTCACCTCCCGAGTCACCTCAACCCTCTTACGTGCCTCAGTTTCTCTCCCCGGCTATCTAGTGCAACTGTGAGGACTCAGAGCTCTAGGTAACCGTCTTTATGTGTGGGTCCCCGGATGAGTCAATTATTTAATTGCAGTTGTGTTGGAATTCCCTATGGGGCCACTGCACGTTTTGAGGAGTCCCCTCAAACAGCTCCACATAGATTCTTAGTCACCTAAGAATACCCGAAATTCGAGCTGGAGGGAGTAAATGCCCCTTGCTTTGGAGCTGAACAACTTCAGACTCTCATTTATTCAGCAGAAGGTATTTTTCAGACTCGCAGTAAACAATTCCAATTGAAAAGCCAAAATTAAAACCGGACACCCTTTTCAACTCCTATCCTTTAGTACCACCGCGAGGATTTTCAAAGAACAGCTCAAATAAAGTCAGACCCTCTACCACAGGTGAGGGGAAGGTCCTAGATTCCAAGAGATAAGTCACCCAAGTTCACCTGATGTGAACTTGGCTCAAAGATCCCCTGCTGGTACTTACCACTGGGTTTGGGTCCAAAGGATGGTCCGGTGGGGGGGGGTTCTTTGGAATCCTGCCAACTATACCAAGTAATGTAATTGAAAGACCACTTGGCCTAAGAGAAAGCTTATAAGGGTGTATTTGAGCCAAACTGTCGACAATTGCCAGGAAGCAAATTCTCAACAGTTTGAGAAATTGCTCAGAAGACTAACAGGTTGCAGCTTATTTTATACATTAGGATCAAAGGAGGAGACGTAAGGAGGGTTACATGGAATCCCTCAGATTAAGGGGGCGGGAGAAAGGAAAGCGGGGAAATCTCTGGGATTGGGCACAAAGCAAAATGGAGAGACACACACTTCTTTTTCATTGGTGGGTACAATTAATATTTTGTAGCACATAGAGATGGTATTGGGGAACCAGATAACAAGGAGCTTCTGTGGTCTTCTGCTCTGATGGTGGGTGCGCCCTGAGGGGTCTGGACAAAGGATCACTCTGACACTCCAAGGGGGGTTATCTTAGATGCAAAAGGCTCACTTCGGGGAAACATTGACTTTTGTCCAGGAAGCTTCAGGCCAAGGATGTGACTATCGGCCATGACCTGCTTTCAGTTAGGAAGTTTTATGTTCAGACCATTCTGTGTGGTTACTTTTGGTCTCTGAGTTTGTAAGGCCCATTGTGTTGGCCTCCCCTGAGCTTGTCGGCTTTAACCTGTGGCCTCTTTTTATCCACATCGTCAATGCTGACAGCTGTGACACTGCTTAATTCAGCTGGAGAACACCAGTTCTGGGCTGTCGGGCGGCATTCGTCCACCTCACGTGTGCCAAGGACCAGGGACACAGCAGTGAGCAGAGAAATGGCTGCCTGTCCTGGGAACTTGCATGTTGGAGACTGTTTGCACTGAACTGTGTCCCCCGCCCCAAATCCATATGTTGAAGCCGTCGCCTCACTGTGACAGCACTTAGGGACAGGGCTTTCAGGGTGATTAAGATTAAGTGAGGTTGTAAAGGCAGGACCCTCATCCAGTAGGACTGGCATCCATGAGAAAAGGAAGAGGCACCAGAGACCGCTCTGTCCCTGTGTGTGCAGAGGGAGCAGGCTCTAGTAGGACACAGTGAGAAGGCCGCTGTCCATAAGCTGGGAGGACGGCTCTTCACAGAAACCAACCTGCCTACACCTTGATCTTGGACGTCCCGCCTCCAGGATTGTGAGAGAATAAACGTCTGTTGTTTCAGCTGCCTCGTCTGCGGGACTCTTACGACAGCCCAAGCTGATGGAGTCAGGGACACAGACAAGAAAAGGAGGTGGACACGCACGGGCACACACACATGTGCACACGCACACACTCACACATGCACACACCCATACATGTATGCACGCATGTGCTTGCGCGCGCACACACGTGTGCACACGCACACGCACATACGTGCACACACATGTGCACATGCACACATGCACACAAAGCTCACACCTGCATGCACACATGTGCGCATACACACATACACACATGTGCGCATGCACACACCCACACATGCACACACGTGCACATGCACACACACTCGTGCACATGCACACATGGGCATGCACACATGTACACACTCACACGTGCATGCACACACGTGCACTGCACACACTCACACACATGTGCACATACACACACTCACAGGCACGCACACATGTGCACACACAAACAGATAAACAAGAGGCTCTCGGGGGGCACGAGAACTAGAGAACTAGAGGAAAGTGAAGGCAGGGCAGGGCTGTGCAGGAGGGGCTGTTTCAGGGGAGTGGGGTTTGCTGGCGCTCACGTGAGGCAGGAGACATGCATCCTGAGGAGAGGGATGGTAAAGGAAGGATCCCAGGCTGCGGAAGCCCTGGCAGCGACCCAGCGCAGCGCACCAGCCTCAGACGGTATGCACCTGCCTGGGCTTTTCCTGGGGCTGGCTGGCCCTTTCCAGTTGCTTGGGGGCTGGAGTTACGACTTCCTTCATGCATCACCTGCAGCCACACCTGCAGCTGTGGTCACGTGTCTATAGGCTGCAGACTGATCCAGGGGCAGGCTAGAAGTGAGGGAGCTGGTTTCACTTCCCTCTTAGAGAAACATCACCTCCCTTGAGGTATAATGTACAGTTGACCCTTGGATCACAAGGGGTTAGGGGTGCCGACCCCTCACGCAGCCGAAAATCTGCGCATACCTTTTCACTCTCCCAAAACTTAACTACTAGTACCGACTGTTGACCAGAAGCCTACCGGTAACATAAATAGCGATGAACACGTATTTTGTATGTTCTATGTATTGTATACTGTATTCTTACAATAAAGTAAGCCAGAGAAAAAAGCAATGGTATTAAGAAAACAATGTTAGGGCCGGCCCGGTGGCTCAGGCGGTTAGAGCTCCGTGCTCCTAACTCCTAAGGCTGCCGGTTCGATTCCCATATGGGCCAGTGGGGTCTCAACCACAAGGTTGCTGGTTCAACTCCTGGAGTCCCGCAAGGAATGGCGGGCTCCGCCCCCTGCAACGAAGATTGAACACAGCACCTTGAGCTGAGCTGCCTCCCGGATGGCTCAGTTGGTTGGAACACGGGCTCTCAACCACAAGGTTGCCGGTTCAATTCCTTGAGTCCCGTAAGGGATGGTGGGCAGCGCCCCCTGCAACTAAGATTGAACACGGCACCTTGAGCTGAGCTGCCACTGAGCTCCCTGATGACTCAGTTGGTTGGAGCGCATCCTCTCAACCACAAGGTTGCTGGTTCCACTCCAGCAAGGGATGGTGGGCTGCGCCCCCCGCAAAAAGAAAACAGCAACTGGACCTGGAGCTGAGGGGTGCCCTCCACAACTAAGATTGAAAGGACAACAACTTGACTTGGAAAAAAGGCCTGGAAGTACATACTGTTCCCCAATAAAGTCCTGTTCCCCTTCCCCAATAAAATCTTGAAAAAAAAAAAAAAAAGGAAAACAATGTTATTATGGAAGAGAAAATACATTTACTGGCCTTATGGGAAAAAATCCACTATAAGTGAACCCGCACAGTTCAAACCATGTTGTTCAACAGTCAACTGCACGTATGAGCAAAAACACTCATTTTAAGTGTGCAATTGTCGAATTTTCACAAATGCCTACCCTCGTATAACCACCATAGTAGCACCTGTGTGATAGGATCGTTTCCGTCAACTCAGCGGTTCCTGGTTGAACTGTTATGGACTGAATTGTGTCCCCCAAATTCACAGTGAGGTCCTAACCCCCAGTGTGACTGCATTTGGAGACCTCTACTAGGGAGGTGATTCCAGTTAAATGAGGTCCTAAGGGTAGGGCCCTGATCCACTGGACTGGTGTCCTTACAAGAGGAATAGAAGCCAGGGATGCACATGCACAGAGAAAAGGCCACGTGAGGACACAGAGTGACAAGGGGACCGCGAAGCAAGGACAAAGGCTCAGAGCCAACCTGCCGGCTCCTTGATCTTGGCCTTCCAGCCCCCAGAACTGTTGTTTTAAGTCCTGCATCGTGAGGTACGTTGCCATGGCGGCCGTAGCTGGCTCCCACGAGCCCCCTCCCCAAGGTGGTCTCCACCCTGGCCCAGGTATCACTGACCTGCTATCTCTCACTCCAGATTAGCTCTGCCTGCTCCAGAATCTCATGCAAATGCAGTCACGCATCTGACCTGTTGCTCATCCTATTGGCTTATTTGCTCACCTAATGACTGTGAGGTTTGTCCGTGAAGCTGCACCAGTAGTTCATTGTTTTTATTGTTGAGTAGTATCCCCTTGTACGAACATGTCATGATTTGTGTGTCTGTCCATCTGTTCAAGGCATCTCGGTGGTTTCCAGTTCTTGTTCATTGCCAGTAAAGCTGCTATGAATTTCCACAGACAAGTTTGGGTGTGGACGCATAGTCTCATTTCCCTTGGTTACTTACCTAGGAGAAGAATTGCTGGGTGGAATGGTAGGTGTGTGTTTAAGTTTGTAAACTTGTAAAATGGTTTAAGTTTGTAACCATTTGCAAAACCATTGTCCAAAGTGGTGTGCCATCTCACATTCCCACCACCAGTGACGAGATTTCCAGTGGCTCCCTGTCCTCATCAACACTTACTATGGTCAGTCTTTAGTCTTAGCCACTCTGAGAGCTGTGAAGTGCTATCTCATTGTGGTTTTAATTTGCATTTCCCTGATGATTAATAATGTAGAACATCTTTACATGTGCCATCTATATATCTTCTTTGGTGAAAAAATTTTGTTAAAAAATTTTGCCCGTTAAAAATATTAGGTTGTCTGTCTTTTTATTGAGTAATATATTTTTCAAAAAAGTATATCATTGGATACAATATATTTCTGTTGTGAATATTTTCTCCCAGTGGTGGTTTTGCCTTCTCATATCTTTACAATATACTTTGAAAAGCAGAAGTCTTTAATTTTGATGAAGTCCAGCTCATCCATCTTTCTGTCATGGTGCATGTGTTTTGGGTCCTACCTAAGATATCTTTGTTTGCTTCAAGGTCACAAAGATATTCTACTGTTTTCTTCCAAAAGTTTTAGCTTTTACATTTAGGTCTATGGTCCCTTTGAGTCAGTTTTTGTGTATGGTGTGGGTAAATGTTGACATTTATCCCACCCCCCACCCCCACATCCAGTGTCTGCTCAGTATTTTAGGAACTATTTGTGGAAGATTACATTTACCCCATTGAGTTACCTTGGCACCTCTGACAAAACTCTATTCATCATATAAGGATGGGTCTATTTCTGGACACTGTCTCTTCTCTTTTATTGATCTGTTAACATTACTCATCCCAATACCATATTGGCTTTACAATGTAAGTTCTCCATTTTTGTTCTTCTTCTTCAAAATTGTTTTGGCCATTATAAGTCCTTTCTATTTCGTAGAAATTTTAAAAATCATCTTGTCAGTGTTTACAAACAAGCCTGCTGGAATTTTGATTGGGATTACATTGATTCTATAGATCGATGTGGAGGTAACTGACATTTGACCAAAACTCAACCTTCCAAATTATGAACGTTGTGTGTCTTCTCGTTGATCAAGTCGTTCATCTCTCTCGACGATGTTTGCACAGGTCTTGTGCATATTGTGTTAAATCTACCCCTAAGCATTTCAGGGTTTTCAGCAGAATGCTCTTGCTTGTCTAAATGTCAAACTCCAATCTTTATTTTTAAAAATATTGGCTTTATGTCCTGTGACCTTGCTAAATGGACTTTAGTTTACATGGTCTTAAGTATGTTTCCTAGGACTTTAATATACACGATCACCTTGTCTGCAAAGGAGAAACGTTTCTCCTTCCTTTCTAATCTCTATGCCGTCTATTTCTTGTTCTTTCCTTATTTTATTGTCTAAGACGCAGTACAAGGTTGAACGGAAGCGGTACCAATGGGCATCCTTGCTTGTTTCTGACCTTGAGGTGAAAGCATGCAGTCTTTACCACTCACTAGGAGGTTAGCTGTGGGTTTTTCCTAGACGCCTCAGCAGATTTCAGGGGCTCTTTTTCTGTATCGCTCCCATGTGGCTTTCAGTCTGCGTAGTTCCCTCTTTCTGGATCTCTGCTTGTAATTTCCATCTGCTTAAGCAATCCCAAACCCTCATCTGCCTCTCACTGCAGCAGGACTGCCATAATCTGCTTAGGATTTCTCTCTCTGCCCTGCAGTCCAGAATGTACCTTGAGCACAAAGCTGGACTGGTCCTCGAGCTCAGTTAATGTGCTGTCCGTCTCTCAGATCCCGCTTTGATGCTGCCAAATTTCTGAAAACAGCTGATTCATAGTTTTTCACTTTCTAGCTTTTGTGGCAGAGGGTAAGTCCAGGCTGTCTCACTCCATCATGGCTGGAAGGAACCAGCTCCCCTTTGATGAACACTTAGGTTGTTTCCAATATTCACTATTACTATAAAGCCTCAAATGTACATTCCTATGCACACATTTCTTCCCATTCAGATCAGTATATTACTAGGATATCATTCCTGAAAGGGTCTTTCTGGATTAAATAGTCAAGGATCTAAAAAACTTAATATTTACTTCCAAACTGCCTTCCAGAAAGGCTGCCCCCCGCCGCACTGCATCGGAGGATCTGCTCCGTTCACCATCATAAGTTCTGTCGGGCCTACTGTGTGCCCATCTCAACCCTGGGGACGTGCTCCTCCCTGTCTTTAGCGTGTCTGCCCATCTTGTCTGCCTCTCTCAGCCAGCTCTGCTGTTTTCTCTTCCTTCTGTGATTCCCACACGTCCACACTCGCCCTCCTCCCCTGCTTGGCCAATGGTCCCGGGCAATGCTGCCCAATTGGAGGCAGGAGGCCCCTGCTGCTCCCAACACTTCCACAGTGTGGCAGTCTGTGGCTCTCCCTCGGTGCCAGTCCTGCCCAGAAGGCCAGGGTCACCCATTTGTCTGGTGAACCAGGGACAGGAGGAGCTCTGTGCCCCCAGCCATCTCCCAGGACTCTCTTCTTGAACTGAGACAAGGGAGGCAGCTGTGAGTGGTGAGGGAGAGCCTGGAGCCATTCCTTTGGTCTTCCCTCATCTGCTCCTCCTGGATGTGTGGCCTCCCCGGGCTGGCCCCAGCTCTCTGCCTTGCTTGCTTTATCTATAAAGTGATGGTTGCTAGGGTCATGACCGTGTGCTAACACAGGGTTCTTGTGAGGGTTAAGACTGCACGAACGCAGGTATGGTTAGGTGAGGGCCTAGCATCAGCCAGCGCAGACGGACATGAGCTATTTGATTACTGAGGACGAGCGAAGAGAGCCATTGAGAAAAGCACCCGAGCAGAGAGGACAGTGCATGGGGGCTCTGGGATGGAAAGGAGCTGGAATCACCAGGGACCCGAAGCGTGTGGTGCGGCTGGAGCCATGAAGGGCAGGAGATAGGTGGAGAGGCAAGTCGGGCCCCAGTGGGCAGACTGGGGGGAACAACCTGGAAGTGGGGCAAACAGGGTCTCAGTTACGGTTGGAAAAGGTCCCGGCTGCTGCCTGCACAATGGAAAGTGAGGGAGTGGGGGGTGCCGAGGGTGCCTGGAGGGAGGGGTGTGGGAAGCGTCTGGAGGCTGTGTCTCCAAGCCCAGAATTGGCCTGGGTGTGGGTGTGAAGTGGTTGACACGTACGAGGTGACTGCCTCCCAGGGCCCTTCCTGATTTTGGGTGGAAGCAGAGGACTTTCCCCAAGAGGGGGGATTGCAGATGGTTATTTGGGGGTCGGGGGCTGGCGCACGCTGAGCTTGGGACGCCTGGGAAATGTCTGAGTGGACAACTGATACCCTAGCCTGGAGTTTGAAGCAGCCAGTCTGGGCTGGAGTGGAAACCTGGCCCCCACCATCCCAGGCCCCCCATTCTGCTCCCAGAAGGCTACGATTGGATCAGGCACCTCAACCTCTGGGACGTCCCAGGCGCCCAAACACTCTCTGACCCTTGTCTGACCCATGTCTCCCGAGCCCCTTCTTCTGTCTGTCCCCTGGCCTCTCTGTCCATGCTCTGCCCTTCATCACTCGAGCTGGAGGCAGAATCCTGCAGGCATGGCACCTCTGGGCGTTGGCCAGGTTGCCCTCTCTCCACACCCTCGCTGTCCCCCCTTGCAACTCAGGCGTCCCACCTGGGTGACCCCAGGAGCCTCCTTGCCTAGCTCCGTCCACTCTGTCCACCCTCCGAACAGCAACAGCTGCACAGTTTCCTGTGTGCAAGATGCACCTGGCATCTCCAGCCTTCCTCCAGGTGGGGCCTTGGTGGGCACCACAGTGTGCCCCGCTGTGCCACACCAGGAGTGGACCTCAAGTACTTCTGGCTACACTGTTCAACCCACGTCCTTTCCTCAGAGAATGACCTGCCCACCTTGTCCCACCCCAGGGCTCCTATTCATCCTTCAGAGCCCCAGCTGGCCTCTGCCGCCTGCTAAGCGAGTCCTCATCACATGACTCTGAATCTGGCATTTAGACTCCTTCACTGGACCATGACTGCAAGAGGGTGGGGACCAGGCTGCTTTGCCTCTGAGCCTACTGCCTGCCCGGGCTTGCACAGAGCAGGGGGCTGAGATTACCTAGCTTTAACACAGGGGAGAGCAGGGCCCATCCGGGTCGGCCTTCGCAGTGCAGACACTGGTTTTCACAATCTCTCCTCCATCCTCAAGATCCTGGGAAACTCCTTCCAAGAAGGAAGAGGAAATGTGACCAGGGGATTTCCAGAGAGTTCATGTGCAGCTGTCTTGACACGGAGGTATTGGGGCGACACATGGGTGCAGGCTGGGGTTGTGGGGCGGGTCAGCAGGGTGATGGGGCTGGGGTCCAGGCAGGCCCTGCCATCCTGGAGCTCCGCCAGCTGTGGCAGAGCTGGGGTAGGAGAGGCCCAGCCCCAGTGTGAGGGCTTGTGATCCTCAGCAGGCACAGCCTCATTTTCCCCATCTGCACTAGTGGGAGGTGTGCACAGATTCCCTCTGAAGCCCCAGTGTCTGGCCCTCCCCTGGGCCCTTGGGGGTCTCTGGGCGCAGGCTCTGGTTATGTCTGGAGAGGAAAGGGCATCCTGGGGTCCCAGTGCCCACATCACACAGGGCAGTGGAAGACGAGGCCCTGGGGTGGGGTCTACACCCCCCAGGTAAAGATGGGGTGCATGAGCCCCATGGAGCCCCAGGCAGGCACTCCCACATCCTGCCCTGCGTGTTGATGCCTGGGGGCCCTGGTGGGGTGAGAGGAGAGCGGCCCCCAGCAGATGCCATCCAGCAATGAGGACACCTGGTGGGCCCAGCTCCAGCCGTCCCCATTTGTCTCATCTCATCACTGATGAATCCAGCCCTGGAACAGGGCCTGGCCTGAGAGCATGAGTAAGGAATGAATGAATGAATGATGCAGAGATCTGAAGCCCAGGTCTTTTTCTCCTGCTTCCAGGGACACAAAACTCCTTGCCCCCAGAGTTTGCATTCGGGGGGGGGGGGCAGGAAGACATTGAATAAATAAGAGCCTGGGGTCTAGGGTGAGGGGGTACAGGAGGGGCAGGTTTTAAATTCAGCAATCAGAGAAAGCACCATGGAAGAGGCAAGGTTTCAGTGAAGACCTGGCACAGACAGCATTCTGTGGGGCCCCTTGAGCCCTGACTCTGGGTTCAGGCACCCATGACCTTGAAGCTTGATGCCAGGGTGTGTTGGGGGAGAGGCTGTGGCAGAGGGAGCGGGAAACGAGCCAGCCCGGCCACTCCTCCCCGTTCAGGCTGAGACTCACTGACGCCTGTGGGTAAGTCCTGATCCTAGCTGTGCCTCAGTTTCTCCACCTGCCCAGGGTGGAGTGGATGACATGACCTTTCAGGGTGCATCTGAAGGGAGGGGTGGGTCGAGAGTCAGGGGTGGGGGTGGGTCCTGGGGGTCCTCACCAGGTGTCGGGAGAACATCTTTTTTCTTTAAAATCCTTGGGCACCCCACCCTGAAGAGCACCCAGGGGTTGGGAGGTGAGTGGGAGGGAGTGATGGGAGTCCGAGCACCCCAGAGCCTGTTCTGGGTCCCTGCAGTACGCTCCAAGGGACCTGTGTGCTGCTGGGGTTTCTGGAGCATTCCAGAGCACTCCCCAGGGCTCATCAGGGCTGAGCAGAGCGTGCAGGGGGGTGCCCCTTCCCCTTCATTGGAAACTCCAGTGGCCTGTGGGCAGGGGAGTATAGATTGGGGGACCCTTTGCCAGGCCCTGGGGGGGATGGGAACCTGTGCTGCCAGGAGTGTCAGGGGGTCTCCCAAGCTGTGGGTCCTGCCTGACCCCCACCCTGCCTCGGAGCCCTGGGGTCTGCATGGCTGGCTGTTTGCCCTGGGGGATGGTGGCCAGCAGTGGGCCCTGCCTGAGAGCTGGGAAGCTCGGTCCAACGGGACAGTGGTCAGCCCCCACCCGATCACAGCACCAGACCCTCCCCCAAATCCCCCAGAAGTGAAATTAGGTAGTGGCCCCAGGACTTTGGTGCCAGAGACTGCCCAGGAGGGGCTCCAGGTCCGCCTTGGCTGGGTGTCCAGCTATCAGCTCAGGAGCGGTGGTTCCCGTGGCTCCTGGGTCTGGTGAAGGCCTGATAGGGACCTTGCCGGGGCCTGTGGAACTGGATAAACACTTTAGGGTTGCGACCAGTCTGATTAGACCAAAGCTGCCACGTTTAATTTGTTCTACAACCTCACAGATAAAGGAGTCCGTGGGGGTGCCATGCCCATCCCATGGGCTGGGGGTACACACGTGATGTGGAAGTCAGGGGGCCGTGGGTACGGTTGACTCCCCCAGGCACTCCCCGTCTGGGCACCAGGGGTGGGTGGGCTGCCTTTCTCAAGCTCCCCCTCCCCCACACCTGCCTCTTAGGGCACCAGGTGTGTGTGTGTGTGTGGGGGGAAGCTGCTCCCATAGTCCCCAGCTCTGGGGGTGGCTGTGGTTCTGGAAAGACCCAACGGGGAGAACCCCTTCTGGACAGGAAGACTGGGGTTTGGTTCTGAGAAGTTTTCATCATGAGACCCTGGGCAAGGTCATGTCTCTTTCTGAGGCCCCACTTCCCAATCTATAAAATAACAGTAGAAATCATTCAGCCCCATGACCTCCTGGGACAGATGGGGTTCTGAACGCATGGGTGGTGGGAGCCTCTCTGTGTACTCAAGGATGACGGAACGCCCCCCGCTCCCACCCCCACTGGGGCTCAAGGTGCTGTGGGAACAGTGGCCTTGAGCACAGCCAAGCTCCGAATGTGAAGGTGGAAACAGCCCAGGCAGATGTCCAGGTAGCAGTGGGGACCCAGCAGGACCACACTGCCTGAAAGGGAGGTTTCATGCCAGGTGTCACGTGGGGTCTCCTGGCCCTCTCCCAGCATAAGAACGCAAGATATGGCTAGGCCAAAAAGGAACACCCACGGACCCACAGATAGGGGAGTCATACCACTATATTCTCACTGGAGGCTGGGTTGGGGACAGCGGAAGTTGGATCCACATGATCTGCAGCCTGCCGTCCACTTCTCTGCCAACCAACCAACCCCACTTGCTAGCTGCACTCCGCTTTTGCTAGCTCAGCCACCATCTTCTTTCTAGCCCCCATTTTCTGCTAGTGTAGCCACGGCAGTTATATTAGTGGCCAATGGCCATTCACTACCTGAGCCAGCACCTTTCCACGTGAGGCTGAGAGCCTGGAAACTGCACTCCTGGCTCTGTCCCCGAACGAGGTTTCTCTGGATGGGACTGTTACCCCATTTCTGTAGCTGCTGACACAGGTAACAGGAAACAGGGAGGGCTTTGTGCTAGGGAGCAGCAGGCGGGCTCTCAGGAGAAGTGCAGCCGCCATTTGGGGCACCTGCTTCTACTGGAAACTCAGGGGGGCTGCTACTGGACAGGAGGGGCCAGGGGAACTGCTGGGTCAGATGCTGGGCTCACCCACTGGGACAGGGTGGTCGGTGAGGAAGGCTGTGCTGCAGGCCCCACACTGAATTCGGCCTTTATTTCCGTGGCCCACCCCCTGCCCCCACTTTGCCTGGTCATCTCCTGGGTCCGGAGAGCCCAGCCTGACATGGTGTGCTCCCGGGCAGCTGTGCGCTGGAGGGGCCCTCAGAGAGCAAATAGTCTCTGCCTCTGATCTGCACAATGAGTTTCTCTTTCATTTTCTCTTCTAGGAAGTTAGAGCACAGGAAGGTCGAGTCAACTCTCTTGCTGGCGGGGGTCCTGGGACCGGGGCCAGGGAATGAGGAATTCTGAGGAGGGACATGGAGCTGCTGCCAGGCTGGGGACCGCCCACCTGGAGCCCAGCACCCAGCACCGCTCTGAATCTGGTGAGTCCTGTGAACCTCGTCTGTCCCCTGGGCCCGTTCCTGTCACCGCGGTGTGCGCAGCTCTGCCCCTCCTTCCCAGTGTCTGCCCTGGGCTGTGCCCCCGTCCCATCCACATACCAGACTTTGCCCCAGCTGCCCAGCTACTTGGGCTGTCCTAGCCCGGCACATGCAGTTCCTTGGTCACAGGCAGGAAAGCCATTCTCAACCACAGGAACTCCCCACTGGCAGCCCCCCTTCAGGGCAGAAAGCCAGGGACCTGCCATTGGCTGGGAGCCTGGCAGGGGCTGATCCCTCCCCACCGCCTGCAGCCTGTCCTGGGACTCAGATCATCTCCAATGTCTGTGCACTGGGGTGACGCTCCTGGCCAGCGGTCACCCCCTCAACCCCCTCCCGCACGCCCCCCTGACTGCCAGGGCCCCCAGCACGGCCTCCTTCGTCTGTGTGCTGCAGGGCAAGAGAGACCCTACCCTCTGTCCCTGCCAGCTCCCAGCGCTCAGGGGACCAGCACAGGGCAGCAGGGAGGCCCAGAGGCTGTCCAGGCCAGAGGAGGTCTGGCCTTCCCGGGTGTGGGGACCCCTCTGGTGAGCAGGGGCCCGAGTGGGGAGCTGGGCAGTCCCCACCCCAGGCTCTTAGGGTCGTTCGTGGACAAGAGACCATTCCCAGAGCTTGTCCTGGGCCCACCTTGACACCCCTGCAGGGCACTGCTGCCACAGGGACCCTGGGACTGAGCCTGGGGCCCCCCTGGCAGCTCCTGCCCCAACACCCTGTCCTCTTCTCACTTAGGCTCTCTACTTCCTGCTCCTGGGGTCCCCCCACTGCACTGAGACGATGCCCCCATGCAAAGAGGAGGAATACCCAGTGGGGGACGAGTGCTGCCCCAAGTGCAACCCAGGTGGGTGCTGCCCTGCTGGGACCCCTGTGGGGGCAGGGCTGTGGTCCAGGGACACCTGTGCAGGTACTAGGGACAGGGCAGGCACTCCTGCCCCCTCCCTGGCCTGGAACCCCTGTGTTCAGAGAACCCACCACCATGGGAAGCATGGAGCTTCTGGGGCACAGAGGAGGGTGGAGCCTTGAACCCCAGGATGGCCCCTGCGGCTTCCACGCTTTCCCACGAGGCCCCCACTACACTGCACAGAGGTGGGGCTGTGGGATGTGGCCAATCCATTTGCGGCCAAAGGACTGGGGTTCAGACAGGGCACCGCATCACAGCCAGGTCTCCATGTCCCGGGAGACCCCACATTGTACCAGAAAATTCCCACTTACCCCAAGCTGGCTCACTGGTGTGGTGGGAGACAGCTTAGCAAAACACATGGCCTTGGGGACCTCTCAGGTGCCTTTCAGTCCCTGTGGCAGGCGTCACACCTGCCTCCAGGTGGCAGTGATGTGAGAGCTCCTGAGGGCCCGCCCCCATCCTGACTGTGGGAACCCTCTGGGCCGCAGGTTACCATGTGAAGCAGGCTTGTGGGGAGTTCACTGGCACACTGTGTGCTCCCTGCACCCCTGGGACCTACACCGCCCACCTCAATGGCCTGAGTGAGTGTCTGCAGTGCCGTGTCTGTGACCCAGGTAAGACCTGAAATCCCACTGTCCCAGCACACAGAGCTGTCCTGGGCCAGGTCCCGCCCCATCTCCCAGCGGAGCTCCTTGTGGGGGACCCTTCAAAGGAGCCTCAGGCCCATGGTCCCTCCTGCCTCTTCCAGAGAGGGTCTGGAGCGTCTCCCCCCATCACCCCACCACCTAGGCATTCCGGAGCTCAGGGACCCTATCCCATCGCTAGGGCACCCCAGCTTGGGGCAAACCCTGACTGAGTAGAGGGTTACACCCGCCTCTGCCATCTTGTGTGTCCCCTGCACCTGCAGTGTGCAGGTTCTCAGGACCCTCAGCTTCCCCGACCACCCACACGCATACCCTAGGACCCTCCTAGGGCTGAGCACTGGAGCCTGGGCCCTCTTCCTGCCCACGGCGGGTGGTCTGGAGGGCGTTTCCCAGGAGGAAGGGCAGCACAGAGATGGAGGCCAGAATGCTTTGGGCTTCAGCGAGGTGGGGCTGAGGGGCTCTGAGCCTGGCGCTGCATCCACAGATCTTTCTGAAGAAAGCACCTGCCTGACGGGGCAGAGGTGGGGGCAGAGGTCACTGAGGTGTCCCTCAGGAGGGTTCAGGGTGGACCAGGACCCCTTGCTACCCTAACCCCCACCAGCTGAGGGTGGGTCTGCGTCCTGTCAGTGCCATCTGACTAGCCTGGTTTGCAGGATGGGAACCTGTCTAAGGGACAGGTCTTCAGGGCTGGGTGGCCTGCGCTGGCACTCGCTTCCTCGCCGGCCCCCGTGCTGACTTGTTCTCACTTCCTGTCTGGGCCTAAGCTGGGAGGACTTCTCACTTTCCCCGGAGGCCTGACCCAGCTAGAAGACCCTCCTGCTGTCACCCCTTCCCCTTGAGGCTGGGCCTTCCCTTCCT
The DNA here is from genome assembly GCF_057876585.1 of Rhinolophus sinicus. Lineage (NCBI taxonomy): Eukaryota > Metazoa > Chordata > Mammalia > Chiroptera > Rhinolophidae > Rhinolophus > Rhinolophus sinicus. The sequence goes on from NC_142514.1 coordinate 1,299,305, forward strand.
GCTGCTGCTCATGTCCCTCAGAGCCCCTTTGGGACTCACCCCCTGTGTCCGGCACCTCTGGGCCTGTGTTTCAGCTGAGCTGGGGGTGCACTTGGCTGGGACCCAGACACCCCCCCCAGGGCTGCACAGCTGGGCTGGGGTCCTGTCACCCAGTGCACTCACCAAACCCCGGGCAGGAGCCCTCAGGCCTGCAGGTGCTGTGCAGCCCTCAGCTTGGTTTCCTCCAGTGACGGGGCACTCACCACCACCATGGCAGTCCTTGATGCTGCTCTCAGCTCCTTCTCTTGCATCCCAGCCATGGGCCTGGTGACCCGGCGGAAGTGCTCCAGCACGGAGAACGCTGTGTGCAGCTGCGACCAAGGCCACTTCTGCACGACGGAGGACGGGGACGACTGTGCCTCATGCAGGCCCCACAGTGTCTGCAGGCCAGGCCAGAGGGTGCAGGAAAGAGGTGAGCCACAGGCTGGGCCCTCCCCCAGCTCCCTCTGCCTGGTGCCCAGCGTCAGTGAAGACACAGACCCCAGACCCGAACCCAAGGGGTGGGGGAAGCCCAGCTCCCCTCCAGGCCTGGGCCCCGAGGCCCCCTCTGCCCGCCCCTTTGTTTCTCAGGCACCGAGCGGCAGGACACAAAGTGTGCAGACTGCCCGCCCGGGACCTTCTCTCTCAACGGAAGCCTGGCAGAGTGTCAGCCCTGGACCAAGTAGGTGATCCCGGTGGTGTGAGCCCCGTGTCCCCAGGAGGGAGCTCTTCAGCTCCCCTGGGAGATAAGGGCCCTCCCCCATCAGAGAGACGCTGGGCCAGCCCTGGCCACACCTGCTAGAACCCTGTGGCTTTCATACAACGTGCCACGTTGGCCAAGAGCCCGTGTCAGCTCCTCACAGTTCCCAGAGTGAGAACGAACTTTACTGGAGGAGGGCGGGCTGCTGCTGCCAGAGCCCCCCAATCCTGTGCTCTGGGTGTCCCCCAGTGTCAGGGCAAAGAGGCTACCCTGTGATGCTGGAGTCAGGAGAGGCTATAAGCGGGGCTCTCAAAGTGAACACCCCACGCGCCCAGCAGCAGGACCCCCGAAAGCGGATCCCTGGGTCCCAGCCCTGACCTGAGTGCTCAGATCCTGGCAGGAGCCTGGGGTGACCATATGGCAGGAGCCTGGGGTGACCATATGGCAGGAGCCTGGGGTGACCATACGGCTGCCACAAGGGAGGGGTACTGGTCCTCTGTCTCCACCCCGCCCTGCCCCTCCTTCTCCCTTACCCAGGTCTCTCCCTCTATAACCATCCTCCCCACCCCTCCTGTCCCCTCCCCAGGTCTGTCCCTCTATAACCACCCTCCCCACCCCTCCTGTCCCCTCCCCAGGTCTGTACTGGCTTTAGCAGTTTTCTGTCCCTGACACCGGGCCTGCCTTCGTACTCTGTCTCCTTTGCTGCTCCTCTCTGTGCCCGGGGTCTCTAGCCGTCTCTGTCTTCTCTCCCCTTCCCCTGTCATGTGTCCCTGTTCCATCCTGGTTCTCCTTCCTCTTCCTCCCCCGCCCTGTCTCCCCGTAGCTGGGGGACATGGGGAGTCAGACAGACCCACGATGGCCCCGAGAGCTGCCCTGTCGCTGGGCCAGCCTGGCTGTGCAGCGGGCCCCTCGTGGGTCCTGTGATCATGGCCAGCCTGGTGCCTGTGTTGCTGCCTGCGTCCCTACCACCCCTCTGTCCTAGGTGCAGCGGCCTGCTGCAGGTGGAAACAAACCCCGGGACCAGCAGCACAGATGCCACCTGCTCCTCCTGGCGATTGTGGGTCTTGCTCTGTGTCCTCATCCTGGTTCCCGTTCTTCTGCTCCTTTGCTACATCGGGGTGAAAGCCAGAAAGTCATGTGGTGAGCAATGGCTCAGGTCCCAGCACTCTCATCCCAGACACCGTCCCTGGCTCTGTCCCTCACATTCAGGGGCCTGGGTACCGGCTGCCTGGGAGGGCAGGACCTCCTGGAGCGTTGGGCCACCCCAGTGCCCGCTGACTGCCGCTGAGCTCCCGTCTGCCTTTAGGGGACAGAGAAGCAAGGGGAGGGCTGAAGTCAGCAGGGAAGGCACCGGGTCACCAAGTGGCGATATCATTCATCCCTACATTCACTCGCTCGTGCAGTGTCCACCCTACTCTGGGCTCTTTGTCTGGGCCACACCCAGCTGGTCACCAGGATCCGGCTGTATAGACCCACCTACCTCTGGCCTTGGGGAGCCCGAGAAGGCCCAAGGGGGAGCAAGCCCTGAGCAAAGACATGCAAAGGGGAGAGGTCAGCAAGGTCCTCGGGGTGCTGTCAGCACAGCTGTCCTGTGTCCTCACCTTGTGCCCCAGGCTGCAGGCAGGTCTCAGGGTCCCAGGCTGTGAGAAAGCTGGGCAGTGGCTCGTGTCCCTTACCTCCCAGTTCTGGGGCACCTGCTCCTTGAGGGGTGGGGGACCGTCCTCTGTGAAGTGCTCACACCTCTGACTGGTTGATGGTCAAATGGGGTGAGTTAGGAACGGGTTTGGTAGCTGAGGAGGTGGGTAGGGTGTGCCCCCATGTCATTTCACCTGTCCTGGCGCCCTGGTCAGGCCTGGCAAGGAGCCCTGTCCACATCAGTCTCGCCAGCCTCGGAGAGGGTCAGTCTCTGGGCAAAGGTCGCACTGCCAGAAGCAGGAACCCTGGGTCTCCCCACTGCTGTGTGGCTCCTCCCTGACACGTGTGTCTCTGTTTTGCAGGAGGACACACCCTAACCCTACCCAAATGTCCTCAGGTAGGTTGCTTATTCCCCACGTCGGAGGTGATGCTGCTGAGCCGGGTGGGAGCCCCAGTTCCCTGAGGGAGCCGAGTCCTTAGGCCACAGCCATGCTCACTTGGGAGGGAGGTCACAGCCCCTCCCCCTGGGGACCGGTTGCCCCTGAGCATCATGGGCCCACAGTGTTCACGCTAAATGTACCCGGCAGCTGGAGAGACAGCGGGCAGAAGGGAACGCCGCAGCTGTCCAGATGCTGCCAACATCACAGCTCCTGCCAGACGTCACTACAGTGGCCGTGGAGGAGTCAGCATCCATGTCCCTGAATCCATGACTCTTAGGAGGGACTGACGAACTGATAAATGGCTCAAGGACAGACATACACATGACTGAGCCATCTCCACTGTGCCTGTTGAAAGCTGCCAGGCCCCCAAGGACCAAATGTGGGTGCCAAGGGAGCTGGTGGGACCCACTCCTGGAGTAGAGGAAGAGGAAGAGACGTGGCCACAGCACGAGGTTGGGGGGGAGGTTGGGAGGGTCCCCGATGGAGGGCACCTCTCCCCTCCCTGGACACCAAGACCCCTGCCCTCGGCAACCAGAGCTGTGTGATGGGAGCATGCATTCCACCGAGGCAGCCCTGGGGACCAGCCAACCCACGCAGCTCCCTGTGCCCCAGGGGGAGCAGCTGCCCTGGAAATGGACCAAGGATGGCGGAGACCCCACACGCCTCCCCATTAAACTCCCAGCGAGTCCCCGTGACTCCTGGCAGCCAGCGTCCGCCAACCGCTCACGGCAGCACAGCTCCAGGGAGAGCCGTTGTTCACAAACTAGCTGTAGGGGACCCAGCTCACTGGCCTATGTGGGAATCGAACCGGCGACCTCTGCTTTAGGAGCACAGTGCTCCAACCAGCTGAGCCACTCAGCCGCCCCCTGGGGGATGGCGAACAATGTATTCCTTTGGGGGGAAGAACTTTCCCCATTCATTCATCCCTGGTGATAGTGCACTGGCCTGGAAACGCACCTTTCATATGCAAACCAGCCAATCCAGGCCCACCCCCACCTCTACTGGGCTCTCACTACCCAACCCAGTAACTCTCTGCCCTAATCACCCAGGGCCTACTGCCCAGAGCCCAGCTGGAATGATTCCTACTAGCCAGTCCTCAGTCTGCTGGCCACCTGTCCCTGCCTTTCCCACAGAAAGCACAAGCAAGGCTCTTGCCCAAGTGTCCTCCTCCGTCTGCCTCCTGACTGGCCTGGGGCTTCCCCAAGTGGGGTGCCCACCCCCTCACTGGGAGCTGTGAGCACCAAACTCTTCAGTGGCCGTTATCTCCTGACCTACTGGCCACATCCTACCTGAATAATGGTAAAACCCATGTTTTAAAACAAGGAGTGCTGGGCCGGCTCGGTGGCTCAGGTGGTTAGAGCTCCATGATCCTAACTCCGAAGGCTGCCGGTTCGATTCCCACATGGGCCAGTGGGCTCTCAACAACAAGTGTTGCCAGTTCAACTCCTCGAGTCCCTCAAGGGATAGTGGGCTGTGCCCCCTGCAACTAGCAACGGCAACCGGACCTGGAGCTGAGCTGTGCCCTCCACAACTAAGACTGAAAGGACAACAGCTTGACTTGGAAAAAAGTCCTGGAAGTACACACTGTTCCCCAATACAGTCCTGTTCCCCTTCCTTAATAAAATCTTATATAGAAAAATAAAATAAGCAGTGCTGCGTCTACAACTGGGTGAAGGGCCCTAAAGGGACAGGGATAGGGGCTGGGCTGGGGGCCACAGGGCCAGCTTTTGGGCCTGGGGATGCTCGGCGTCCCGCTGGGACGGGCAGCTCAGTTCCCTGAGAAGGAGCCCGGGATGGAGGTTGGGACCGTGGGGGGACTCTGACCCGTCCACTCTGCATCACTTCCTGGTGTGTCAACGGCCTTGCCTGGGTGTATCCTCATGCTCTGGGCCCTGGGTGGCAGCTGACAGGGGCTGCCCCTTCCTGCTCAACGAGGCCCCTTCGCTGAGGGCAGGACACAGCTGCTGGTGCTGGCTGGGGGCATCACCTGCTTCGAGTTCTGAGCCTGGGGCAGCTCCTGGGGTCGATGTGGGCCACCCGGGCTGGCGACCTTGCCTTCTGCCTGCTGGGTCAAGGAGAGTTCTAGAACTTTACTGCGAGGGTGCCTGTCTGCTATCTGCCACAGCTGGACCTGGAGTTCCAAGAGCTGCCCTGAGGACCTGGGGGGCAGGGAGACTCTCTTGGATCAGGGTCCGGGACACTCCCCAGGACTGAGACTGCCCTCCAGCTACTGGTCTTTTTGCAAGAGGAGACCCACGTGATCAGCTGGTGGCCACAGGACGAGGTTGGGAGGGTCGCCAGTGGTGGGCCCCTCTCCCTGCCCTGGGCACCAGGACCCCTACCCTCAGCAACCAGAGCTGCGTGATGGGAACATGCATTCCACCGAGGCAGCCCTGGGGACCAGCCAACCCACGCAGCTCACTGTGCCCCAGGGGGAGCAGCTGCCCTGGAAATGGACCAAGGATGGGGAAGACCCTCCAGAGTGGAGGCCTGGGTCCAGGGGAGACAGCCCGCCCAGTAAGGAGTACAGCTCTGTGGGGGGGTGGGGGGACCCAGGACTCAGCCAGGCACGAATGAGCTGGGACATCAGGCCCCAGTGACACTGGCTGCAGATTCCCAATGGGTGGCAGCTCCAGAGTCGGGGCTCTTGCCTGGAGGTGCCTGGCCTATGTGCTGGTCAGCCTCCTATCCCCAGAAACTCAGCTGCACAGACTGACCCCCAGCCAGAAGGTGCCCATGACCCCAGGCCGCCTGCTGCTGGAAGGGGGCGTGCTGCTAGCAGGTGGCACCCAGGGCCTGTCCCTCTCCCTCAGGACACTGGATGGGGGAAGTGGCCTGGAGGAGACAGAGGCAGGAACACAAAGAGCTTGCTACAATCAAGAAATGAGGAGGGGTAGGGTTTGGAGATTGGGAGTGGGCTCAGGTCTGCTGGGTGGGCAGCCACTGGAGGGCTCAGGGTGGGGATAAGGGGTGAGGCCCCTCCACCCTGAGTAGGGAGCCCTTCCCCACTGTGCCCATAGATGGGCCTGCCTTGTCCTGTCCCATGACCTCCCTCAGGACACCCCATAACCAGTTGTACCCCTGGATTGAAAAAGGAGTGCCACATCACAGAAGCACAAAATAAATACATCAATTCAAGAGCCCGTGGGTACCTTTGTCACAGGAGATGTGGGCGCTGCAGACCGGTCCAGCGGGCACTGCCCACACAGTGGGTTTTCACTGCTGCTGACGTCACTAGGCTGAGGACCCGTCCCCTCTTCCCCTCTATCCCCTTCCCCCATATACCTGAGCTCCTGGCACAGACCCTGAGCTTCAGGTGTCCAGGCAACCTGTGTGCTGCAGCTCAAACCCTGGGTCTGTATTTGTATAAAAGAAGTCCCTAGGAGAGTTTGGGGTCTTGTGAAACTGGTTTGCGATGTTTCGTTTTGGCCGTTGTGGTGCTCTCGGAGGTTTCACAGTTGTTGTGTCCAGCATGATGAGGATTGTGGGGAGGGAGAAGGGTGGCGCAGGGTTAACAAAAGACAATAGCCATGAATTGAATTGGAGCGCGGGTCAAGGGGATCAGTCTCAGGCACTGACCTCCGAATTGGGCCAATGTGTAGTTTTTATTGGTAAACTTCTAAAGAGGTAAAAGATTGTTAATCTCAAGATCTGTGTGTTGGTAGCCTGCTGGCTGTTTTTCCAAAAGTTCCCATCGTGTTCTAGCTTGTATTTTGCCTTCAAACTGGCAAATCTGCAAGGAATCCATTGATATAATTCCATCCGGCCTCAGTTTGCTGAAGCACTCCCTTGAGAAATCCTGGGAAGAGTGCAGGTGAACAAACAGTTTGGCAGCTCTAAGGCAACACAGAGTGACTGTGATGTGTCCATTTCTCACTATAGACCTGATGCCTTCTTGGCTGGAAAATAAGTCTCCGTCTTGGTGGCCTTGGCCCTCACCCACACAGGTGAGCCCAACAGTGTTGGGGACCTGCCAGCCTGGACAAGCATGTTCAAGCAGCACCGGGAGGCTGGCAACCCCGATCCCTGTGGCAGGCAAAGGAAAACTGTCTGCTACACAGTCAAGAACTGGGTGTTTCTGCTCCAAGGGCATTTAAAGCTCTGGGCATCGGATCGGCAGGGAGGGGCCCAGGCAGCTCTGCTTCATGGCAGGCGATGAGGAGCGAGGCCGAGAAGCGAGCCCTGAGGGCTGGGGTTGATCCAGCACCTTCACCCACCCCCACTAGACCTACCCCCACCTAGAAGGAACGGGGACCCTTGTCCCCTGAGGGGGTCATGCACAGGTCAAGGTATGCTGGGATTTGATGGTGACTCCTGGCTGCCCAAGGTTGCTTCCTTCTGCACTTGGGGAGGAGGCACTGTCCTGGCAGGCGGGAAAGTAACATACGTGAATTTGAACGTGATTCTCAGGTTGGGTATAGATGGACGGGACGTTGTGGGGGTACTTTTTGGGGCCCACACACAGAGAGGTGTTGAGTTGTGAGCGCCACCCTTGGACGTTAGGACCTGGACCCCGGACCCACCACTTATCCAAGGAGTCCTGGCTGTTTTGATGAAGGATGGTTTTAGAGGCCACCGTGTGCTGCCGGAGTACTCATTGTCACTGGGATGGCATGCTTTGAGTGTCTCTTGGTGGACATGGTAGGGAATGTGGATCACAAAGTGAGTGAAGGCTGTCTTGTGAGACACATCTGGGACAATTTTAGCACCAAAATAAATGACGATAGCCATGGATTAGATCCACTGAATAAAGTGAGAAATCATGAGGCCGACTAACTACAATGGAGAGAGAGCAAACTGTGTCACCCTTGGGTGACCCAGTAGTCACTGTCCAGGTAATATCATCAATGGGGGACGGTGGTGGCTAGTCTCAAAGCATCTTTCCAAAATACAGTTTGTTTTAGATGAAGCATGTGAATGTTTCATTTATCCTTAGATCCCAGCTCCCAGGGGGTGACAGCCACAGGTCTTGTAGAGGCAGCCCCCCCCCACCCCACCATCATGACCCATCCTGGCCTCCGGGGCCTGCACTCCTGGGCTCTTCCCCTCTCTTCCTCCCTCCAAGGTGGGCAACGGCCCCTGGGCTATTAATTTCTGGGTGGCCTCCCCTTCCTCTTTTTGCTTTCCCTGCATTCAAAACCCCAGGAGATGAACTCCCTCTTTTTAACCCAGGGACTCGGTTCTGTTCTGGTCTGGTACCTGGACCTTCAGTGCTACCCATAGGCTGAGGCGGCAGCAGGAAAACAGAGGGCTGGGGCCTTCTCTACTGTGGGTGCCGTGCAACGCAGTGTGGGCTCTCCCTCCCCAAAGCCAGGGCTGGGGGCCGCCTTTCCTCCTCCAGCCTGCTACAGGCCCTGGAGTGGTGCGCGGACCCTGGGAGGCAGGCCACGACCCTGCAGGAGGGCGGGGCACGTCCAGATGGGACGCCACTGTCTGTCACGTCGGCCTCCACCCTCTTGGCTTGGGCCTCCACCTGAGGGCCTGGGGCCTTCAGCAGTAAGGGGGGGTCACACTGGTGTCACAGGGCTGTCGTGAGGAATAAACAAGGCAAACTCCTTAGGCACCGAGTAGCTGCTGCTATCTCCTTCGGATTCTTTTTACCCTAAGTTGGGGGTTAAAGGCAGATATTTAGCTGGCATGAAATTGATAGAATTTTATGGTTAAAGAGAACACCGACGTGTAGTTGAGAAAGCGCTGCATTCCATAGCCTCCTGGCCTCCACACCCGCGATACGGGGGCTCACACTGCTCGCCTTCACTCTGTCCCGCAAACCACGTACTACGACGCTGTCTCTACTTCCTCTGCTTTGGTTCGAGACCCCGGGACACAAGCTCGGCCCCTCCGCACGCATCCCACCAGGACTCGCCGGCCCAGAACCGGCGCAGCACTGCACCGGCGCAGGCCTGCAGTCCGCCGTCAAGCTCCGCCCGCCGCCAGCGCTGTGGCGCCATTGGTCGAATGGCTTATGCATATGCAAACTAGGTGACTGAACGCAGGTTTTGCGGTAATAGGGGCGGGGAAGCGTTCTGGGGACTTGGACTGCGCGGAGAGGAGGCGATCTGAATCTGGACCTGGGCGGAGAGAAGGTCTAGGGGCGGGGAGGCGGTCTGGGGGCGTGGCCGGGGCGTGGCCCTGCCTGGAGCCCGGCTCCCGCGGATACCTCAGGTGGAGCGCGGCGGGTCGGGAGCGCTCACTGCAGCAGGAGGCCGAAGCGAGCGGCCGTCATGAACTCCGTAGATCTTGCCCGCGTGGGCGCGTGTGTCCTGAAGCATGCGGTGACTGGGGAGGTGCGGTCCGATGGGTGCAGGGCGGTGGGCGTCCCCCCAATACCTGCCCGGGAGCCCCGGCAGCGGCACCTGGGGCTGCCGTTGGGGCGTCGTGGGTAGGTCGTGGGGGGCGGAGGTTGTGCGGGCCCAGTTATGGCCGCTGGGCCCGGGCGCGGGGTCGGCTCCGGCCCGAGCAGGTCACCGAGCTGAACACGGCGGGGGCGGGGCTGGGGGCGCGGACGATGCGGAGGTCGGGCAGTGGTCCCGCGGCTCCCCTCATTCGTCCCCGCGCAGGCCGTGGAGCTGCGGAGCCTGTGGCAGGAGCAGGCGTGCGTGGTGGTCGGTCTGCGGCGCTTCGGCTGCATCGTGTGTCGCTGGATCGCCCGGGACCTCAGCAGCCTCAAGGGACTCCTGGACCTGCACGGCGTGCGCCTGGTGGGCGTGGGGCCCGAGGCCCGGGGCCTGCAGGAATTCCTGGACGGGGGCTACTTTTCCGGAGGTGCCTGCGATGCCGCCCCTCCCACCCCAGAGCCTCCCCCTCAGCCTCTCCCTTGCCCTGTCCCCACACTCAGGGCATTGGGACCCCCCTCCGTGCCCAGCCCCTTCTCTCTCCAGGAGGGCCTTGCTTCTGTTTCAGTTCTCCTCATCTCTCCTGCTCCCTGCAGCTGTGGCTCTCATCTGCACCCCCTGCCCTGATGTCCCTCCCACTGTGGACGACAGAGTAGCAGGTCCCAGTGGTGACTCTGGCCTGATCAGGACCAAGGGTCTTTAGTGGGTCAGCTGCGAATCTCTTCCCCACCTCCCCCCTCTGGTCACTGTAGATGAGACACTGAACTTCCCAGATGCCCCCTCTGCAGGAGAAGCCAGGACAAGAGCCTAGGCTGAGCTGCCCCACTTCTGTGTCCCAGGACCCCTCCCCGGGCACCCAGGATGTGCCCTCGCAGAGCCCTGAGCACAGTGGCAGAGTCCAGGCCACTCCTGCTCCTCCCTTTCCGCCTGTCCCTTCTGGGCTTCAGCCCTGCTCTGCACCTCCCCACCCCGGGTGGGCAAGCTGGGAACTGAGGGTGGAGTGAAGGCTGGATGCAGGAGGGCGCCTGGCGGTGGTGTGGGCCTGGGGCACATACCTGTGGCCTCTGCTTTCAGAGCTCTACCTGGATGAGAGCAAGCAGTTCTACAAGCAGCTGAGCTTCAAGCGGTGAGGGGGCGATGGGCCCATTGCTGATTGTTCCTCTCCCTGGGCAAGTGGGCTCCGGGAGCATCCACCGCTCTGACCAGCCTTTCTGCCGGGCTCTCTCGGGTACTGTCTCTCATGGGCTGTGGGTCTGTCTTCTCACCCAAGACCTACCCGCCACAGGCTGCAGAAGTGGCTGGGAGCCTAGAGCCCCGTAGGGCCACTCCAGTCACACAGGCTGGCTAACCCTCGTGATTGATGGTGCCAGCTAAGCCAGATCCCCAGACTTACACAGGCTGGGGCCCTGTCCATGCTCCCAGCACCCTCTGCCGGATGGCAGCTCGTCAGCCCCTGGCTGGGTGCCCCAGGGCTCCAGCAACTGCTGCTCGCTGGGCAGGTGCTTCTGTGGACCCGCACGGCTGGTTGCTGGCCGGGCTGCTCTGTGCCTCCTCTGAGCGCCTGTTGAGACGGGGTGGGGTCTGCTTGTGAGAACTGGTCTGTGCATCCTGTGGAGACTGGGGGCAGGCGCTGGGGCTCAGTGTCCCCTAAGCATCAGAGCCTGGACAAGCCGGCTGTGTCTTCGCAGGTACAACAGCTTGAGCATCCTGCCAGCCGCCCTGCAGAAGCCAGTGCGTGATGTGGCCTTGAAGGTCTGTGACAGCCAGGGTCCCTGGGGATTGGGCGTGGCCTCCTGAGGGCTCCTGTCTAGGGCTGACCTGGGCCTGCTCCCCTCCCTCCAGGCCATGGCTGTCGGCATCTGGGGGAACCTGTCTGGGGACCTGCTGCAGAGCGGAGGCCTTTTGGTGGTCAGCAAAGGTGGGATGGGGCTGAGGGATGTCAGGGGCCAATGCCTGGTCACGTGGGTGCCAGGGCCACATCCTCAGGGAGAAAGTCTTGGTGAGCTTGGTGACCACGCGTGATCCCCCCTCCCTCTGGCTGTCAGCCTGGTGGCAGCTCTTCCTCTATGGTGTGGCCTGGCTCCAAGTGTGGGCTTAGATGGGTGGGGTGTGGCAGAACAGCTCACTCGAGTCAGCAAGCAGGTGGGGTCGTGGCTGGAGGCTGCGTCCCTCCTCCTGGCACCAGGGGCACCCTGACCACCCCCTGTTGCTGCAGGTGGTAACAAAGTGCTGCTACACTTCATCCAGAAGTCCGTAGGCGACTACGTTCCCCAGGAGAGTGTCCTGAAGGCCCTGGGCATCTCTGCGGAGGTCTGTGCCAGCAAGCCGCCCCAGGTGAGTTCCGACCTGGGCAGGCTCTACCTGCTAAGAAAACCCCACCACACACGCACCCAACTCTCCTGGGTCGAGCGCTTGGCATGCTCAGGGGCTGAGCTGGATCCTGAGGGCTTTAGATCACCCCAGGATGTTAATGTCACCACACTTCGTAGAGGAGAAACAGGCTGAGAGCAGGGAACATCAGGGGCAGGGTGGCTGGATGGCAGACACAGCAGGGCCACACAGAGGGCGGTGACTGCCTGGCCTGCAGGCCTGTCTACCCGTCCTCTCAGCCTTAGGAGGGTTGGGTTTGTCCAAGGTGACTAGCTGGCATTAGGGTGGTCCTGGTGGCTGATGTCCTGTGTCCCAAATGGAGAAGAGTGGCCAGCACGCTCCTTCCTCTACTTGGGCCAGAGATGGCCGTGGGTGGCCCCAGGTGCTCTTGGCCCTGGGGAGTGGCTGGCCTGATGGGGTTTCTGCTGCCTCCACAGTGTGAAGAGGAGACGGGCTCGAGGCAAAGGCCCCAGGCTTCTGAGGATGTGGGAGGCATCTGCTGTCCTGGGCACAATGGAAGTTGGATGTGAAGAATTGTTCTGCAATTTCTGGCCTGGCATGCTGCACCCTGCGTGGGCAGCGGGTAACTGAGCATTACACTGCGGTTTCTGTTACTGGGCAGTGTTTTCTTCATCCGCTGGGAGCCTGCGTCCTCAAGGCCAGTGGGGCTGCCTCCTTGGAGACCTCAGGCCTTTGGTCAGGGGTTGGGAAACTCCCCAGGACCTGGACGGGAGCCCTGCCCCGTGTCTGACGGGGGCTAAATGGGTTTCACGGAGGACATGGTCTCCATTGCTCCACTGGAATTGGGCAGAAAATCAGAGACTTTGTGGGGAAGGGCTGGTCTGCCCCAAGGACCTTCCCTGATGTGAGAATTGTCATTTGCTCCCTGCTAGGAAGGGAGGCTGGGTGGGGCCGTCTTGGCTGGTACATCCGGCCCCCCACACACACTCCTTCCCTTAGGGGTGCAACAAGCACCTGGAACCCAACCGGTCCAAAGCAGAACGCTGCCCGCACCTCCTCTCGGGCGCTCTCTGGTCTGAGTGGGTTCAGATGACCTTCTCAGGTCCTCCCTTGCACCCCTCTGGTCTGAGCCTCAACGACCACAGTGGCCTCTTAGCTGGCGGTCCTGCTTACCTCCACCTCCCTCCTGGATCCAGTCCTCCTCCTCAGTGGTCATTTAAAGGCCCAGGGCAGGTGACAATGGCCCCTTGTGGTTTAACCTCTCCACTGGCTTCTAATTCCATAAAACCCCAAACCTAGATTTTGTGCTCTGGCCCTGGGTCCCCTCCCCCCACCTCTGACCTGGGCCCCTTCCTGGCAGTAGCCCCTCCCCACATCTGAATGTGTGGTCCTGGAGGGCGGGCATTTGGTGGCATCCTGGTCACTGCTGTGCCCCCAGCACAGAGACCCTGGGGGGACGGGCGTGTGAGGAATGCCCCTCCTTCTCCAGTAGCCCTGCAGTTTCCCCACGTGGCCGCTGTCTTGCCCAAGGCCGGCAGTTGTCAGCGGCAGAACCAGATGCAGTGGCTGGACAGAGGGCGCTTACGTTCTGGTCCCTGCTACGGGACGCCTGCCCCGCCTGCTGGACAGACAAGGCAGCGGACTTCTTTGCAGTGTTTACTTAGCTCAAGTCGGAAGCTCATGGACATCTGACAAAGACGCACTTTGGCTGGGCGGATGACAGTTAAACGTGTCTACAGGGCTTCGACAGGGCTGCGTGGACCCTAGCGAACGGATGTGGAGGGGGCTCCACTCACTCCCCGGTTCCCCGGGGCAGCGGCTGCATTCGGGCAGGTTGTGGAGGCTGGGCGTGGCGCGGATCCGGCGCAATTCCCCACTGGCTGCACTGTCTCCGCGGAAGCCTAGGGCGGCGGGTGGTTGTGGGCCGCACAGCGCGGCTCAGCCTGGGCTACCAGACGCGGCATCGCACCTGTGGGTGCATGGGGGTGCCCCGGGCGCAGTGGAATGCGTTCGCGAAGGCGGCTAAATTCTGCAGCGAGCCCAGCACCCTGTGGGAGGAAGAAGGGGTCTGAGAAGGCGCTGGCCCGAGCGGGGGACGCGGGGGACGGGAGACGCAGAGGCTACTTGCCTGTACTTCAGGGGACTGTGAACGTCAGTCTTGATGGACTGGACTGCGAACTCGGGCCGATAAGATCCGCACCAAACCTGTGGGTGCGCGAGGGGCGTGGCTGCGGGAGGGGCGTGGCTGCGGGACTCGGGAGGGGAGGGCCTGGGGGGAGAGGGTCGGGTCTTGGGGATGGGACGAGGAATAAGGGGGACCTGAGCGGATCAAGGAGGGGGGCGGCCATGGTAGCGGGGAAGGGCAGTGTGGTGTCATTTCTCTCCAGGCAGGAAGGAGTCCTGCTAGCCTCCCGCTCCTTCTTGGGTGGACGGAGGGAAGCCCGCAGGCTCCGCCCCTTCCTCCCGGTAGCAGTCTGGGCAGGTTATTTCTGATTCTGCCTGGTTTGCGGCCCACGGTGTCCCTGGAGACACCCCACAGTGGGAGCTCTCCACAGATGTGAGTGGGGAGCCAGGCTGGTGGGAAGGGGCCTCAGGGCTCCTACCTGGGCATAGTTGATAAAGAACAGCTGGTCGTAGGTCATCTTCAGTCCTGGCAGCTTTTGATTCTTGCCGCCATCTGCCACCCACTTACGGTAAGCCTGCAAGCACCAAGCGGGGGCTGGGCCTGCGCCTGCCCTCCTCCTGGGACACCACCGCCCTGGCAGACGGAGGTCCTGCCTCTGCAACTTAGGGCCCTTGGAGCACCCTGGGGGCAAGGGGTGCTCGCCACCTTACTCGGTGGCTATCTAGATGCCTACATTGGCTGGGCTCCCTTCCCAGGTATCCCCCCTACACGGCGCCCAACTAGAATGGGCTTCTGCCTCCCAATGCTTGAGGCTGTGGTGATTTCACTGTCTTGGAGGTGGACAGTGCCTCCCTAAGTGTGGAAGCCTCAGCTAAGGTTGGGGTGAAATGTGGGCAGAGCAGCCACCGTGCCTGCCCACCTACGGCTAGGGGGGCCCCCACAGGGCACTGCTGCCTCCCAGTGCAGACGGTGAAGGGTCGGTCCCAGGAAGCACCTTGGCTGGGCGGGGGGCAGTCCCTGCCAAGCTGAGGCCCCCACCCCACCTCCTCCACCCACCTTGTACGCCTGCCGCACCCCTCCATTGTCAGCGATGTTCTCCCCAAGAGTGCTGAAGCCGTTCACCTGCACACAGGAGATGGCATGGCTGGGCCGCGCCCTGCACCTCCCCCCGCTGGGGCACGGTCCTGGGTGGGGGGCGAGTGGCTGCACTGCTGACGGCTCGCTCACATGTTGCCCCTCAGCCAGGTCCCAGGAGTAGTTCGCATACTGGTAGACCATGCACTCCGACTGCTTCCGGAAGTGCTGGGCTGAGAAGTCACTCCACCAGTCCAGCATGTTGCCGTCCTTGTCGAAATTCCGGCCTGGGGGAGGGACGGGGGCAGAGGTGGGCTGTCTGAGTGGCCCTGCCTGCCCAGCGCCCCAGCGTCCTGCAGGAACCCGAGAGTCTGGAGCTCATGTTTGTTAGCAGAGAATGGGCCCTGCTCACAGGTGTTGGCACGTTGTCACAGACAATGGCTCAGGCCCCAGGAGAGAGAGGGCTTAGGTGGTCTTTCATGCCACTCCCGAGCTTAGGACCTGGGGTCTCAGGTCCCAGAGGCACTGTGGTTCAATGACACTTCCTGATGTGCAGACACTTTAAACCCTGAGTGAGGGTGGGTGCGGTCCCTGGAGACATGGGGCTGCCCTCGGAAAGTGCCCATGGTCAAGCTTTATGGGAGAAGCAGCCTCCCTGGGTTGCAGCTGGGTCCGTGCCTGGTCACAGGCCACTAGAACCAGGCAGGATATCGTCACCCCGACGGGGGAGGCGAGAATGTCCGGTCAGCACAAGCCTAGGCTGGAGGCTGCTGGCTGACCTGGAATACACTGGGCCAGGCTCCCATGCCAGCCCAGGACACGGAGCTTCACTGTGCTCCAACAGTGTCGCTGTCCCCATTGCACAGGCGCAGGGAGGGGACTGGCCAGTTAATGCAGTGGAGTCAGGATCAGGTGCTGGAGCCCTTGGGCCCCCTCCTCCCTCCCTCTGCCCGGAGCCGGAGCACCGACCAGGGGTCCTCTGCCACTGTAGCTCCTCTGGGGACCCGGCAAGTCCTTTCCATGCTCTGGGCCTCAGTGTCCCCTCCTAAATCACGAAGAGGTTGGATGGATAGCCCTAGGGCCCCTTCCTGGCGGCCTGACTTGGCGCTCAGTCCCCTTTCAGGGCTGCTGCTCGGTGCAGGGGGGCACGTGACTTGGAGGTACAGTTCTGACCCCCCAGCAGCCCCCTACCATTGTCGTCAAAGCCGTGGGTGATCTCGTGCCCGATCACCATGCCGATGCCCCCGAAATTCAGGGCCTGTGGCTGCTCCTTGCTGAAGAACGGGGGCTGCAGGATCCCGGCAGGAAACACTGCCCCGGGGCAGGCATGCGGGGACAAGGACAGCTGTGAGTGGCACACCTGTGTGCCGGGACCTCTAGGGATCCTGCCACTTCATCCCACAGCCCGGGAGGTAGAGGTCAGGACACACCCCCATGTCACAGCTGAGAAAGCTCCGAGCCTGGGGGCAGGGCTCGGGGGGGGGCAGGTCCCGGTTCTCTCCCCCTTTCTGTGCTGCCTTCTGGGGGGAATAGTCTTTGCTGCCCCCCCCCCCGCCCTGATCACAGACACAGGAGGGGGACTTCCCTGAGGGTGGGGTGAGGGCGTGAAGTTCCTACAGGTGTGAGAGGTGGTACCTTCACCCCTTCCAAGAACAGGCTGCGGGTGACCTCAGGAGGAAGGGTGGGGGCTGCTCAGTGCAGGCTTACCTTTGGCACTGGAGGGGTGGGGGTGGACGGGGAGGGGGTGGACATACCAATCTGGTTCCGGTTTGGGGAGTAGAATGCGTTGACCACGGCGGCCCCAATGATCCAGCTGGGATAAATGAGTCGGTCATTTGCAGCCTGCACCTTTGGGACCCACCCCTGGGCTCCCTACCTGGCTGACCAAAGCCCACCCTGAGGACCCATGCTACTGTGGCCACACCACGGGACCAGTGCTGCCGACAGCCACGGCAGGGTCTGGGCCAGTCCAGAGACCTGCCTTCTGCCTGAGCACCCCTTGCAAGTGGTGTGGCGGGGGTGGGCTCTGAGTCAGACCCAGCTGCCCTCCCCAGCTGCCCCCATGTGCCCCACTTACAGGTTCTGGTCCACCTTTTCCCGCAGTTTCTTGAGGCTCCGCTGGGCACCAGCCTTGAGGTTCTGCAGGCCATTCTCAAAGTACAGGTCCTCCGAGAAGTTCAGCTACAGGAGAGGGGAAGTCACTGCCAGACGTGTGGGTGCATCTTCAAGGGGCCCGGAGAGGGGGAGCTCAAGGGCAGATGGGGACTGGCCTCGCTGGGCAGGCTGACTGTGACTAACAGCTCTGGGTGCAGAGAGACTGGGCTGGGCGTCAAACGTGGCTCTGCACATTTACGTGACTCTGAGCAGGTTCCTTCATTCCCCTGGACTCAGTTTCCCCATCCATAACAGAGGGTAATGCTAGAGTCTCCCCAGCACATGGTGACGTGGCCAAGTTACTGACAGAGCACCCCTCCCCACCCCAGGTAACCAAGAGCCCTTGGTCCACAGGGGCTGGTTCAGGGGCAGATCGGTTTGGGAGAGGTGACACACGGGGCTCTTGAGTGCCCCTTGGCTGGGGGAGGGGCTCACATTGGAATATTCCTCATCCAGGTGCTTGTTCCTCTCCTCCAAGATATAGTCGGGGTACCCAATCTGCTCCCGGATGCTCATGGCCTGGGGAGGAGAGGGCGCCAGGCCCTGTTGCCCCACTGTGGGCATCCTGGCTCTGCCCTCCACCATGTGGGTAAGGGACTAGGGGACTCAGACCCCCTTGCAGGCTGCGGGGGCATTTAATGGGTGTAGAATGTGGAGTGACTCGGCTCCAGGCCACCTTTGCACTGACAGGCAGCCTGGCATCTGGTGGGGGTGACGGCCAGGCAGAGTCACTTGGCTTCTGTTTGTCACACTGGCCTAGAGGGGCTCCTGGTAGGTCCTGACCTCAATGCTGGGTGCCCTGCTCCCTGAGGCCATAGCCGCCCCCCACCCCATTTCTGGGGTGCTGGAGGGTCTCCCAGGCTTAGCTTCCAGTCCTGTCTCCGCCCACACTTCCCTCCGGAGCCAGCCACCTCCAGCCTCACTGTCCTCACTCTAAGGGGGTGTGGTGGTGATCACCCCGGGGGCTGCCCTCTGCTGGTGGGAGGCCCTGATCTCGGCACTCAAGGGCCCGCCCACCTTCTCCTGGGCCTTCTTCTTGGATGCCGTGTCCATCCAGCTCAGCTCGTCCAGGGTCTCCACAAACACTGCCCGCACCTTGTCAATGAGCTCTCTGACCTGGGGGAGCACATGGCCCTTGTACCTGGATGACCAGCATTGGGGTCTCTGCAGGGGTCTGGTCCAAAACACAGCTCCCAGCTGCGGGCTGCTCCGGGTGGGGTTGGGATGAATGACCCCCCCGGGACAGGGTCCCTGCTGCTGCTCTCTGTCTTAGGGGGCCTCCCACCCCAGGACTCACACTTGTACCCTTTCCCAGGCAGTCTGCAGAGTCAGGGTAGGGGGCTGATGCCTGGCTGGGAGCCAGAGGCCCCGGATGGGCAGGGCTTCCCCTGGCCTCCCCTGTGTGATGGGGCACAGGGCAAATGTGAGCTCCCCACTCCAACCCCTGTGCCACTGAGTGCACATGTGCTGCTGGGGGGCGAGCAGGGCCCCCTCCAGGAGCCTGGAGTCACAGTGCCTGGTGGTAGTGATTGGGCCTGTGCCCGACCCGTCTGGCCGTCCCCTGCGGGTTGCCTGGCCATGTCCGAGTACCGAGCGAGCACCCACCACGTTCTTGCTTTCTCCGGGGAAGGCCTCCTTGACGTACAGGGATCCCACGGCGCTCTCCATGTTGCTATTGACATAGCTGACACACTCCCGCCAGCGTACCTCCTCCACGGTGATGCCGTACAGCGCCTGGCGGGCATTCATTCATTCATTCATTCATTCCATCACACCTACCGACATCTACTTCCCCAGCCTCGGCCTCAGGCGGCCCCGGGGCTGGTAGGGGACACAGGATGAACTCAGAGATGTGCCTTTGAATGCCGGGTGTGGGCATGGCGAGGACGGAGTGTGCAGTTTTGAGGTGGGGCCCTGACCCAGGCAGGGCGTTGGGCCATCACCCCAGAGGGTGGTAGGGGCCCCAACCAGTGTCAAGCTCCTCCTCGTCCATTCTCTGTCCTCACCACCCTGGCCTGGCTATCTGGCCGGACTCTGCCCTCCAAGACTCCAGCCCCTCCCCAAAGCACACTTGGCACTAATTCCAGAGTGGCCCTAGGGACCACGTCCAGCTCGGCCACTGGCTGTCTGGGCCCCAGTTTTCTCTCATTACCCAAGTGACAATGAAAACACCTGCCCATCTGTCCCCAGGAGTACAAGGGCACAAGATGGAAATACGTTTCCATCAGATTCCTGGCCCCAAATCGGCCAGCCCAGAGCTCCGCCCGGCGACGGGCTACACCTTCCTGGGCTGTGGGGTTTCCTGCCCCCCAAGAAGTCAGCGTGACTCTTTTCCTTTCCGCAGAGCTCTGGGAATCAGCTCCCTCCCCAATGTTTGGCTAGTGCATGTCTCCAGCCCAATGTGCAGGAGCCTGGATGTGCCCCAACCTGCTCTGCCCAGTGCCCCATCGCAGTGGAGGGCATCCACCCAGCCTATTTGCCTGCAGAGACCCTCGCAGTCCCCCTGACGCTTGCGTCCCTTGTCCCCCGTATTGGGTATACATGCCTCACCCATCTGTCAGCAGCATCTCAAGCCTCTCCTGAAGCCATGCACCGCCCACACCCTGGTCCAGCCCATCATCCCACTGGATGATTGCACCAGCCTCCACTCTGCCTCCACTCCAATGCCACAGCCCACAGCTCATTGTTCCAGAACAGACACCATGACCACAGGGCCTCCCGGCGGGTCCCCTGCCTCTACCCTGTGACCCCAGCAGGCTGCCTGACCACACAAGCAGCACTTCAGACTGTGGTTCCCACTCTTAATACCCGGCGGCTTCCATGCATGGGGGTCGGCGCTCTGCATGGCCCTGGTGGCAGCCCCTGCCTCCTTCCCTGACCTGCCTTCTTCCCCGAGCTGGCCCGGGGCGCCCTGCTGCCAAACCTCTGTGCTGGCTGTTTCTGCTGCCGGGGAATCTGCCCCAGTCTCTTCATGCCTGCATCACCTTTTCCTTAAGGTCTCTGGCATTACCTCCATGCAGAGGTCGCTCCTGCCCTCACCCCTGCCCTCACCCCTGCCCTCACCCCTGCCCTCACCCCCGCCCTCACGGCATACTGGTTGGTTCTAAAAGAGTGACTCTCTGGTTTGTTCCCTTCCTGTTGTCCACCGGCCTCGTCCATGGCTCTGACCCCGTGGCCACAGTGCCTGCCTGCCCACAGCCGTGCTCAGTGTCATGAACCGTGTGCATGAGGGAGTGATGGCCGCCTCTGCGGGGTCTCACGCACCTTGCGATAATTGGCGCGTGCGTCCTTGAACCGCTGGCTCAGGCTGCTGAGACGATCCAGCACCAGACGCCAGACCAGGTAGTTCTGCACGGTCCTGCAGGCGGGAGCAGACGGCAGAGCGCTGGCTCAGGGAGGGGATGCAGCGCCCGGCCCTGGCCAGCAGGTGCTGCTCCAAGCAGGGAGGGCAGGTGCCAGAGAAAACCTCCACGACAGCCCCCAGGCACAGCCTGTGTACCCCGGAATGCTTGCAGTGCCTCAGGAGGGGCTCACATCTCCAAGGGAAGGCTCCACTGGCCAGTAGTACTTATCTCTCCACGTCCCTCATGCCTTAGAGTCAGTGCTCTGTGGGGCCCTCTCCTGAGAGGAGGAGCTATTGGGGAGGGGACAGCAGGGGCAGAGACGCTGAGGCTTCCTGCGACCCTCCCTGGGCCTCACCTGGCTGAGTAGATATCGATGATCTCTTCAAGATTCTGGAGGTAGGGGATGCCATAGACCACCACTTCCTCATCTGGCAGCAGCTCGATTGCGACAGAAGATAGCACGGATTGTATGAAGAGGGTCCAGTTAAATCCCTGGGAAAAGAGGGAGTGTGTGTGTGTGTGTGTGTGTGTGTGTGTGTGTGTGTGTGTGTGTGTGAGAGAGAGAGAGAGACAGAGAGACAGAGAGAGAGGCAGTGCCTGGGCATCCAAGAAACCCAGCCCCACAAAAGACTATTCAAGAAATCAGGCACAAATAACTAGAATGAGGGAAAATGTGGGTGACATCACTACAGAGCCAACAGACCATGAAATGATAAGATTAGGCCAATATATTTGAAAAATGTACTGGAAAGATTCCTAGAAAAACACAACTTACCAAAAATGACTAAAGAAGAAATAGAAAATATAGTCTTATGTGCAATAAACTGGATCTTTAATTTGAAATATTCCCATGTAGAAATTTCTAGACGCATCTGGCTTTCCAGTGGGTACTACCATGTTTTCCCGAAAATAAGACCAGGTCTTATATTAAGGTTTGCTCCAAAAGACACATTAGGGCTTATGTTCAGGGTATGTCATCCTGAAAAGTCATGCTAGGGCTTGTTTTCTGATTAGGTCTTATTTTCGGGGAAACATGGTATCTGATGTTCAAGGAAGACATACTGCCAATCTTACTCAAACTTTCCAGAGAAGAATAAAAACTCTTCTCAACTTGCGTTATGGGGCCAAGAATAACTTATATACCAAGGTAAGGATATTACAAGAGAGGAAAATAATAGGCCAGTCTCATGATCATAAATAACAAAAATGTAAGCAAAATATCAGCAACTAGAATTCATCCATACCTATGGATGGATGACACATCACAGCCAAATTAGATTTATTCAAGGAATCAATTTGGTGCAACATTTGGAAAATCAAATCAATATATTCTGAATAAAGGAAGAAAATCATATGATAATTTCAAAAGCTGCAGAAAGTCCTTTAATACTAGTTGTCAGCTATTCATGGTAACACCTCTTATCGGATTAGAAATAGAAGATAAATTTCATAATCTGACACAGGGCGTCTGCATAGCAGCAGCAGCAAACATACACACGAGCTTTTCTTTTGAGATCAGGAAGGAAACAAGATGTCAGCACTAAGCTGAACTTTCTAGCCAGTTCAGTAAGAGAAGTAAACGAAATGAGGTCAGTAAGTCTTGAAAGGGAAGAAATAAAACTTTTCCTTTGCACAAAGGACGTGATTTTGTATTCATAAAATCTGAAAGGATCTACAAAGTGTTAGAACTAATACATGCATTGAATTAAACTGCTGTGTCCAAGGTCAGTATTTCTGTATACTAGCAACAAAGAGGAAGGTAAATTATAAAACACCATTTACAATAATACATTTTTAAAAAAAGTAGGACTAAATCTAATGAAAGATGTATAAGGCCTTGAAATAGAAAACTATAAAACTATAAAAAGAGAAATGAAAGAAAATGTAAATATGTGCATGTATATGTTTCATGGATTGGAAAGCTCAACACTAAAGACGCTGATTTTCCCCACACTGATACTAGATTCCAAGCCATGCCTATGGACATCGCGGCAGGTTTCTGTGTGGCATTGGCAAGCTGACTCTGAGTTCTGTGAGAAAATGCAAAAGATGAGGAATCAAGACGACCCAGAAGGACCACTTGGTAGACTTACTCTGGCTAGTGAGACTTATCCTAAAGCTGCAATGAGGGAGAGCATTCACACACAGGTGCACACACACACACACACACACACACACACACACACACACACACACACACACAGACATGTGGAGACACACCACACGACACACAGACATGTGATTTTTTAAAACAGAGTTGACCTGCCAAGCAGCGTTGAGCGGAAGTCTTTTCAAGAAATGGTGCTGTGTCACCCAGACACCCTCATCTGGACATTCGTAGGTACATTGTTCCTTAAAAAAATAAACTCGAGGCTGATCGAAGACCTAGTGACCTTGAGGGAGGCAACGATTCCTCACCCAGAACACAAAGGACACTAGCCATGAAGAAAAGATGGATCTGTCTTTGCTAAGTCAATACGTTGGATTATTTTAAACCTGCCTTCTTCCATCTCACCTTGAGTCTGTCCCCACCTGTGCCCTCCTCCCTCTGACTTTGGCCCCATCTCCACCCATGCCCTCCACCCTCTGTGTGGCCACAGTTGGTGGAGGCAAGAGCAGTCTTTCTGCCCCTCCTTTTGCAGGAGGAGGCTGCTCCACGAGGCCGGCCCATCAGGACTCAGCCCCTGTGTGTAAGGTCTGGACACAGGGAGGGGAGGGCCCGAGGGCCTGGGCGTGGGGGGTGGTCCTCAGTCAGGGACTGGCAGAATGGTGGGCACAGCCGTGCTGCGGTTCTGAGCAGGACCTGAGCCCTGGGTGGGGGTTTCCAAGACAAGGTCACATCAGCAACCCCTCCCAGCCTGTTTCCTATTCAGAAAACGGGTCATCACAGCAGTCACCTCACTGATGGAGTGGCCGCCCCCCATTCCCAGACAACCCAGTTGACATCTGCTGTCTGGTGGGAAGTGTCCCTGTTTGGGTGACCAATTACATGGCACCCTTGCTATTTCTGAGGCTTAAATGAGAAAGGCAGAAAGTATGGGGTGGGCGGAGGCCAGGGTCTGCCCCATAGGTGGCCTCCTTCCGCCAACGCCTGGTACCACAGGGATGCCCGGCCTTACCTTCAGGTGAAACTTATTCTGGAGCTCGGCCACCTCCATCCTGTGGTACAGGGCGGTGACATCGTGCCTCTCCTCCTGGGGGACCGTGGCCTGTACCAGGGCGGGGTGTGGTCACAAGGGGTGGGTGGCCAGGGCCCCGGTCCCGCCCTCTGTCCGCGGACCAGGCCTCACATTCGCCAGCTGCGTCTCCAGGTTCAGCACCTGTGCCATGTCCTCCCACACCAGGTAGCTGTTCTCAGAGAGGTTCATGTCCGCCCGCAGCATCGTGGCCACCGACACCATGAACTGCAGGTAGGCGTCCCGCACCTGGGCCAAAGGACACAGGATGGAGCTGGGCGGCCTGAGCATCCTTGGCCCTCGTCAAGCTGTCTGTGGGGGTGGGGTGGGCGTACAACAGAGCAGGCTTCCAGGACGCTCAGCGGCCAACCTGGGCGAGCAGGCGTTGGCTGTCCCGGTGGGGGCTCTGGCAGGGGCATGTCAGACGGCCACGCCCTCCCAGGCCAGGCCCTCAGCTGTCACTCACACTCCCTGATAAGCCTGCCCCTGGGTGGACTGTGCCTGGTTCCCAGACCCGTGCTGGAGGCCCATGTGGAGGCCACGCCCACACAGCGCAGGCGTGAGCATCCCGCTTCAGCCCTTCCAGGGCATGACCCCGTGCCCCTGAGCTTCTGCATGACCAGGAGTCTTATTCTGCTGGACTGCGTGGCCACACACGGTGCTGGCCAAGGTCCAGGGCCCCAGGGCCATCAGGTGCCAGGGTTACATCAGGGTGGGCTGCTCTAGCCAGGCTGGCCTCAGCCCAGGGATCAGGACTGGGTCCTGAGGACGTGACATATGCCCTGCCTGGGCCCGCCGCCGTCGTGCTCCATGGTGGGGGCTCCTTGTTGCGGCAGGAGCCACAGAGGCATGACCGCTGCCTGGCCTGACCCATGGCTGCTGGGCGGGAGCCCTTCCAGAGGGCCCAGGCCTGGCTGCTGAGTGCGCTCCCTTGGTCTGGTTCCCCGCCCATGGCGCCTTCTTTTGGCCATGCTCGTCTTTCCTCCTGGCTTACCCATCCTCCACAGCCTCGCTCCTGGCTACCTCTGCCAGGAGGCCCACCTGTTGCTCCCCGTGAGCCTGTGAGTCATTTCACACCTCCTGCTCTTCCTTCCCAACTCCCCTCCACCCCCGGCTGGCCCTGGTCCTGCCTGCTTTGCCACTGCTTGGTTTCTCTCCTCCCTGGAGGCAGAAAGGCTAAGGGAGCAGGTCCAGGGGCCGGGCACGTGCATCCACGTTTCTATGGGCCCCACACAGAAAACTGGCAGCGTGGACCGCAGTCCTGATGGTGAGATGGGCCTGGCAGGGTGTGTTCCTCTGAGCCGCTGGGCTGAGCTGAGCTGATCCCCGAGGGTTTGGGGACAATCCCTATGAAGGTTACAAAGCTCGTCCTCAGCCGTCAGCGCCAGGCTCCCCTCATCCAGGTGCTCACAAAGACGAGCTGTGGGGGCCAGGGCCAAGCAGTACACATGGGGATTGGGCCCCAGTGGACCCTGAAGGGATGGGAAGAGGGGCCCAGAACAGAGGGGGCAGGCAGGACAGGGGCTGGGGGCAGGGGCTCTGCCCAGACTCACCTTCTGGTTGCTGCCCTTGTTGAAATAGTACTCTCGGGACGGCATGCCCAAGGTGGGCTGGTCTATCTGGAGACACAGAGGCTGTGAACCTGGGCCAGGCACCAGGGGTCCCCACAGCCTGGCTGAGGCGGGCAGCAGCCCTCTCCCCTCCCCCTAGGATCTAGAAGGGGGTGATGCTGGGGTGCATACAGGTACCCTGGTGCCCAAGCCCTGGTTGGTGAGTGACGGGCAGAGGGCCACCGGGGACGGGCTGAGGGGGTGTGGGCATCTGCAGGGTCAAGGAGCACATTCGCCACAGGGTTCCCTTTGGCTTTCCAGCTGTGGCAGTGGTGGCTCTTTGAGGTCAGGCTTCCTGCCTGGGCACCAAAGGCCTGGACGGCTGGTCCTGAGAACCAGCTCAGCACATGGACCTCTGATCAGGACACGGGGCCTTGGCAGCTGGTCCCCCACACCACAGCCATGGACCAGCGCAGGGGCCTGGGAGCATACCCAGGTCTCGCCTGCCCCTCTGGCCATGGCCCTGGCCATCTCCCCACTGTGCTGGGGGAGCCCAGCCCGACAGGGGGACCCGGCACCCTCCCCATGGTGCAGCTCGTACGTAGATGATGTGCCGGCTGGAGTTCTGGTCGTCGTTCCAGATGAAGAGGTCGATGAGGACATGCCTGTTGAACTGCGTGTTCATCACAGCGAGCTGCTCCTCCAGCGCCCAGGTGGGGCCTGGGGAGACAGTGCCAGCGCTGGGGACCGGCTGGGCCCCTGGGTCCCAGCCCAGCCCCTTGTCCGACAGTGGATCCCAGCCTCCTAAGCCCAGACCTCGGAGGGCAGAGGAGCACATGGGGGTGCACTTCCCCACAGTCCACAGGGAACAACAGTGTCCTGAGAGCAGCATGTGTGCCGGGGGCTGCCCGCTGTGGGTGCCTGGCCCCTGACTTGGAGCGGAGCCAGAGTGCAGAGCCCACACCCAGAGCTGGGAGCCCTGGGTCCCCGGGCTCGGGGCCCCCTGTCTGTGCAAGGCTGCCCAGGCCCTGGCCTTACCTACAGTGTCATTCCACGCATCCATGGCCACTGGCCAGCCTCCCACCTCCTCTAAGATACGCAGCAGCGGCTGAGAGTCTCGTTTCTCTATCACACCTCGGGGGAGGAACAGTGGGTGGTCACCCCCCCGACACACACAGACGTGCAGGAAGTCCGCACGCCAAGCCAAAGCCCGACCCTCCCGTCAGACTATAGGACACGGAAGGGCCTGGAAAGAGCAGAGATGGGACCCAGACGTCAAAGGCGGCTTGGGCACTGATAAAAGCACGGCACCCCCAGGACAAAGAGGGCAGGAAAGGAGGACAGGCCTGGGGCTAATAGCAGGTGAGTGGGTTGGGGGGTGAGCCAGCCTGAGAGGGGCCTGGGGGCCAGGAGTGGAGACGCTCAGAGCCGCCCAGGGAATACAGTGGGTGGCCTAGAAGGGGGTGAGGGGTCAGTCTGGGTAGGAGTGCCAGCATGGGGCAGAGTGTAAAACATCACGCCTCCAGGGCCCTGATGAGCTGGCAAGAAGCGTGGGAGAACTTGACCGGAAGACTAAGTGAATGTGCGAACACAGTGGGGAAACAAAGTGAGATGCCCAAATGAGAAAAGCAGGGACATCAGGGCGGGCAGCAGAGGGGAAGAACCTCACTGGGGGAGAAAGGGGCTCTAGGAGAGCCCTGATGGAGATGCAGTCGGGGGGCTGAGTGTGTGGCTTGGGGAGCTGGGGGGTGTGGTCTGTGATCTGGGGCGTGGCCTGTGGGGCTGGGGTGTGGCCTGTGGTCTGGGGAACTGGGGGTGTGGCCTGGGATGCTGAGGGTGTGGCCTGTGGTCTGGGGCGTGGCCTGGGGTGTGGCCTGGGGAACTGGAAGCATTGGCTAGAAGCGGGTGTCCCACGTGATGGGTTGTGGGCACCCTTGGCTCCTCTGGCTGGTCCTGGATTGAAAGTGGGGACAGCACTCAGGAAGCTGCCATCTTGGGCGCATTGTTAGAGGGCTATGTTTGGCTGCCTGGGCTGGATCCCAGAGAGGATGGGTGGGCTTCCTGGTGGAGGTCTTGGATCAGAGTTGTCTTTTAATATCCGGTTTTGCCATTGTCCTTTCGTATAGTCAGTCTCTCAGGCCAGAAATGCCATACAAGTGGGAGCACAGGAAGTCCCCTGGGTGCTGGCCAGTCTGGATAACTGAAGTTCTGTGTCCATTGGGAGGAGAGGAGACAAGCCTGGGTGTGTGCAAGCCGTGGGGCTCATGGAGGCGTCCCCTTATAGCTGGAGTCCCAACGAGCCCTGCTGTCAGTACATGACAAACAAATCTCATCCTCCAGGAGACCCCTGGGAAAACAGCCGGCCTGAACCTTGGCGCTAAGGAGGGGGACCAGTTCCCCAGAGCAGCTGACCCACAGACTGGGTTTGCAAGCCCCCGTGCAGGGACAGAGGAGCAGACAGGCCAGGTTTCCCAAGTGTGTAAGTCCTCTTAATAGAAACTAAAGCACCGAGAAATCCTGCAACACCCTCCCCACAGCGCGCACACACACACATACACACACACACACACACACACTCTTTTTTGACCAGACTTTACTCAGGCCTGTGCACTTCCTTATAAAACCCAGTTTTAACAAGAACCCTGCTGAGTCAGTTTAACCAGAACTCCCACCCTCCATATCTGGTCAGGGTCCTCATCCCTCCCCCCCCCCAGGTGACTTCTGACCACCTGGTTCGCCTTCAGTAAGACTTCTGTTGGGGTGGATTAGCCAGAATCCCTCCTCAGCCCTGAGGTTTCCTCTGGGTAATTTTCCATCCACTGACTCCACCTGCCCCTTGGCTATAAGGTCCCCGCTTATCCGGGCTGTACTTGGGGTTGAGCCCATGTCTGTCCCCCAAGGCAAAACCCCATCCCAGTGGTTCCCACACCTACTGAGATGGCCCTGAGGAAACTCTGCCTCACCAATTTTAACAAGGGTCAGGAATCATTTTTTCTTTAACACACACATTTATACACATATGCACTCATACATAGACACACATATACACATGCACACACACATACATATACACACAGACACTTTTCTTGGGGCCCCCAGCAGGCCTCTCACTGTCTTCCTCTTACCTGAACAGTGTGCTCTGTGCTGGGGGCATGGGCAGCTGGCTGTAAGTCTGTGTGCTTTGGGGGGCCTGGACCAGTGGCCGGGTGGGGGGCACAGCACACAGCTCTCTGGCCTGAGTCCTGAGGGGCACCCATTCCTCCATGCTCTGCTGCAGGGGCCAGCTCCCAGGCCCCCCACGCTCACTTTCATTAATGCATACCCCCCCCACATACACTCACTGTGGTTCATGCGTACACCCCCACGCCTACTCTCGTTCATGCCTCCTGCCTCCCCAGCCCCCCACACTCACCCTCATTCATGCAGGAGCGGTACAGCATCTTCGCCTTCTGCACGGCCGGCCGGTCCTTGCTGGTGGAATTCTCCAGCAACCCTGTGGGCCGAGGAGAAAGCTGGACAGAGGCCTGGGTGGCTGATGGGGGGCCAAGTCGAAGATCTCCACACTCAGTGAGAGATGGTCCCTCTGTTCCAGCCAGGATCCTCTCTCCCCTGTGCCCACTGGACAGAGGGCTCAGCAGACTGTCCCCATGGGCCCCAAGTCTGCCCTCTTGTGGGGCAGACACATAGCCTCACCAGGTGCACCCCCAGGTGGCAGCCGGCTCACCTTTGAGGATGACCTCCAGCTTGTCCCGCAGGATGTCGAAGACGCTGTACCGGGAGTTGGTCTCAGGGATCACGTGGCGCCATAGCCAGCCTCCGCACGCGTACTGGTAGAAGTCGTCACAGGGTTCCTGGGACAGGTCCATGTTCTGGAGGATCCTGGCGGCTGCACACCCCCAAGTTGGCAAGGAAGAAGGGGGACCCAGCTGTGGATGCCTGAAGGGCTGTCCAACATTCAATTGTAGCTGTGTGCCCTTGGGAGTGTTAATCACTCTCTCTGAGCCTCAGTGGGGTCAGAAGCAGGGGATTCAACTTCTAGGGCCACCATATATCAGCCACATGACCTGGATCCCCATGACCTCTCTGATCCTCCATGTCTCCCTCTGCAAATCCAGGAAGCCAGCAGTCTGACAAGCGTGCCAAGGGGATGGGCCGAGGCTGCAGGCTCACAGGAGGTGCTCGTCTGGTGGCCCTGCTCTGTCAGCTCCTGGTTAGGGCCTTCTGCCCAGACTCTGTCCTTGGGGTGGTGGTGGTGGTGGGGGTGGCTCTCACCCACCACATGGGGGTTGCTTTCTGTCACAGGGCATGGCTTTGCCGCAGAACCTTGAGCATGCAGGGCCAGTGGGAGCCAGTTCCTGGCTGAATGCTCTCAGGGGAGTTGGTGGGCTGCCCCCCCAGGTCCGCCAGGCCCCCCAGGGCCCCCGTGCCTTCTAATCCACTTGGTTGGGATCTCAAAGGAAGTACCACCACAACTACCCACAACCCCAATGTGGGCAGAAAGACCGTATGTCTGAGTTTTGTCACTAGTATTTCCTCACACTAGTTCCACTTTTTTTTTTTTTTTTTTAAATCTGCAAGTAGCAGCATAGGGCCCCCAATTTTAAGACGAATTCCTGGGAGGAAACTTGATTAAGGATGTTCATTTGTGTGGCTTTTCTTTCTGTGAATGCAGAGGAGACCCTGGGGTTGGGTGAGGACAGGGACCTGAGCAGGTGGGAGGGTCTGGGGGGTCCAGGTTTGTGTATGTGACAAATGGGAGCAGAACCTGCTTTCTCCACCCACTGCAGTCCCGCCAGCCTGCAGGGCCAAGGCCTGCCCACCGGCCGCAATGCCCCTTGGCCTCAGGCAGGGCTGTGGGAGGTGTGGAGGGGCGGGGCTTACCTGCTATCACACAACCTGGGGTGGTGCAGATTTCACCCTTCTCCACCGGCTCCTTGATGGCTGTAGGCAAGGAGCAGACTGAGCACATAGAGAGGCAGATGGCACAGGTGAGGTGGGGGGGGCAGGGCAGGGGTGGGGCCCTGGGTGGAACAGTTGGGGCCTGGTCTCCACACCATCTCCAGCCCCCATGGGCCTCCCCATGGGACCCTGAGGGCCAGTCTGGAGGGCTGTCACACGGTGGCCCAGGCCTGAGGCCTTGATGTGGGTGAACCTCATTCTGTCTTGACTCCTGCAGTGACGTGGATGCTCCTTTACACCCTCTGCCTCCACTGACCCCACAGCTGCCCCAGGCCCCCAGGGTGGAAGCTGGCCACGGTGCCCTCCTGCTGTCTGTCCAGCCAGCTCTCACCTCATCGGGGGCCAGCTCCTCCAGGCAGCCTGCCTGTACTGCCTGGCTCAGCACACCCCCTTGTGCAAATGAGCACCTGCCAGGCTCAGCAGCAGTGCCTGAGCCTGGGGGACAGTGTGACTTGTGCGACGGCTGCATCCCTGCCACTGTCCTCTGTTCCCATGGGACTCTGGGTGTCCCAGGCAGGGCCCCGCCCGCTGCCGAACACCCTGGGCCTGCCGCAAACCTGGCCTGGCCATGGGTTCCCTGCCCTTCCGCTGAGGGCCCAGCCCAGCCCGCTGGAGGCCCTGTTCCCGCCCCTGCTTGGGCGTGCTGGATGTGGGGGCAGGCTACCTCGGGGTTGTCTTTCTACAGCCATCTCCTCTTCTTGCGAGAAGCAAAGCCGGCTAGTAAGGAGTGACAGCTGCTTCCCTGGGGAGAGACAGCTCTCAGCACTGGCCTCCAGCTGGGGCAACGTGGGACAGCACTGGCATTCCCCTGTGCCCTGGGGCTCCCTGCACGGCACTGCGGCCCTCCCCTCTGCAGGGAGGGCTGGTCACCAGGGAACCAACACACGGGGACCCCAGCAGCACTCATCTCCGACCTCTCCTAGCTTGCCAGCCCACTCCTGGACCCTCCCCACCGTGGGCCCTGCATCTGCCAGGGTCTAGGGGCCTCCTGAGACAGGACCTCTTGCCCCCAGAGAAGTTCTGCGGATGCTCTGTCCCACCTCATGCAGGGCAGGCAGCTCCTGAGGTCCTACCATGGCAGGAACAGGCTCGTTTAGGGGAAAGGATGTCCTGTGGGGGGGTCACTGTCAGACCCCTTGGCCACCCCCAGCTCCACTGTCCGCTGAAGGTGCACAGCCATCGTTCCTTCATCCCTGCTCTACACGGGGCAGGTGGGGGGGGGGACACTGCCGATCAGTGGCAGGACCTTTTGTGGTGGGCTGTCACCTCTAGCTGGAGGAGGGTGAGGGGGACGAGGAACAAGGCGGAGGGAAGGGGAGAATCAGGTCATGGGACAGTGCACGCCAGGCCTGGCCACCTTCCAGCCTGGCTGTGGCTGAATTTCCCACCGAGAGGCGTGGGCACCTGGCGGGAAGGAGGGCCGAGGACAGGGCTTGTCTGGGTCAGGGCTGGGGGCAGGGGTGAGTCCTGGTTCAGCCCTGGCCACAGAGTCTTCAGAGGGCGTGGGCAGCCAGGAAATGTGGGGTCACAGCCATTTGCAGGAATGTTAGGAAACGTGTGGTCTGGGGTGGGTGGGAGGTGTTTCTGCTGCTCTTCTGTTTGTCGCATGTTTATCCATTACACCTACACCTGCTGATGGTCAGCCAGCCAGGTGCTGGGCCCTGGAAACTCAGCCAGGAGCCTGGCACGGGGCCTGCCCTCCAGGAGCCCTCAGTGCAGCGGAAAGGAGAGAAAAGTGCTGCATGATACATGCATGGAGGCAAATCTGAGCTCCGGAGCGGAGGACAGTCCACCGATCAGAAACAGAAGAGAAGTGGTGAGTGGCTGCCGAGTCCCCACACTGCCTGCCAATCTCAGTAGCCCAGAGCTTTGGGACAAGAGATGAGATGTGACCTCAGGGGCCACGCGCTCACTGACAGAGTGGATGAGGACAAAAACGACAGGGATGAGGAGGATTTCGGCTGCTGATGAGGACGAGATGGCAGCCGTGGCCCCAACACGCAGCTGGAGACACTGCACTGCAGAGCTTTTAGAAAGCCAGCAGGGGGCTGAGGACACGAAGAAACCTAAATGGATGGTATTCCACAAAGAGATGAGCCCTCACAGGACAGAAGGGACCTGTGGCAGCTTTCACCTTGGCCAGGGCAGGGGGAGGGGGAGACTGAAGCTGGAGGAACTTGTCACAAGCCTTTTGCACCTGCACAAGGGCTGGCGTGGGGGTCACAGCGTGCCAGTCCTTTTTCACGGGGCCTCCCCTGAGGGCATGGTGGGGATGACTGAAGGCGGGGCCAGGACAAGAAAGCTGGGAGCAACCCTATCATATGAAGAATCAGGCAAATGAGACCCCCAATCAAGAAACAAAACAAAACAAAAAAACCAAAACAACCCAAAGAATTGACTCAGAGGTGACCAGATGTCAGAGTTAGCAGACAAGGGGCCTAAAATCGCTGTGATAATTAAGTGAAGGGGTCTTGTTCAGAAGATGGCAACATATGTCGATATGCGATACATTTACCAGATAAATGGAAACTAAAAAAAGAACTGAATGTAAATGCAATATAAGAAGTGAAGAATTTACTTTATAAGTTTAACGGAACTCTGAATACAGCAAAAGAAAGAATTAAATGTCGACATATTTAGGTCCATAGAAACTATCCAAAGTGAAGCATAAAGAAAAACGACGAAAAAACCGGAACTGAGGAAAACATCTACAAACCCCCAGAGCTAACATTATAGTTAATGGTGAGAGACTGGATCATTTCCCGAAGACAGGGACTAGTCAACATCATACCAGAGGTCCTGCTAGTTCAATAAGACAAGAAAAGGAAATAAAAGGTATACAGATAGGAAAAAAAGTAATTAAACTCTCTCTATTTGCAGATGACATGGACATCTATGTGGAAAACTCCAAAGAATCAAACAAACAAACAAAAAACTCCTAGAACTAATAAGATACTACAGCAGGTGGCTGGACACAAGGTTAATATACAAAGTCAATCACTTTCTTATGTATCAACAATGAATCATTGGAATTTGAAATTATAAAAACAATACCATTTATAATAGCACCCAAAACTGAAACAGTTAGGTGTAACTCTAACAACATATGTATAGGACCGATATGTGGAAAATTACAAAACACTAATGAAAAAAATCAAGTACCTAAATACATGGAGGACTATTCTGTGTTCACGGATTGGAAGACAAGTTTATGAGGTGTCAGTTCTTCCTAACTTGATCTATAGATTCATAATAATACCAATCAAAGTCCCAGCAAGTCATTTTGTAGATACTGACCAAATGATTCTAAAATTTCTATGGAAAGACAAAAGGCCTAGAATAGACAACACAATGATGAAGAAAAATGAAGTTGGAAGACACACATGACTGATTTCAGTACCTATTGTAAGTCTACATGTAGTCAAGACAGTAGACTATGGGCAAAAGGAGAGACAGGTAGATCAGGGGAACAGAATGAAGAGCCCAGAAACAGAGCCACGCAAATATTGCCAACTGATGACAAAGGAGCAAGCAACTCAATGGAGAAAGGATAGTCATTCAGTAAGAATTCCGAATAGGACAACTACACATCCATATACAAAACAAACTGAAAGTCTCAGACACAGACCCTACACCTTATACAAAAATTAACTTAGAATGAGCCACAGATATAAATACAGTATGCAAAGCTATAAAACTTCTTGAAGAAAACACAGGAGAAAATCTACATGGTCTTGCCATTGGTGCTGACTTTGAAAATACAACACAAATAGCACAATCCATGCAAGGAAAAAAAATTGGTAAGTTAGACTTGATTAAAATTAAAAACTTCTGCTCTGTGAAAGACTTGTGAAGAGAATGAAAAGATGGGACAAAATATCTACAAACATATATCTGATAAAATTCTTGTATCCAAAATGTACAAAGAACTCTTAAAACTCAACAATGAGAAAAGAAACATTCCAATTAAAAAAGATATGGAAAGACATGTCACCACAGAAAAGACACAGTTGGAAAGTAAACATCCACCCAGTCTAGTTTCCTTCCGTCACCATATGTTTGACCCCCTTTACGCACTTCGCCCTCCCTCCGACCCCTTCCCCTCTAGTGAGCAACCCTTTGTTGCCTGTATCTATGAGTTTATTTTCATTTGTTTTGTCAGTCCACTTGTTACTTTCTGTTTTGCATCCCATATATGAGTGAAATCATACAATTCTGTCCTTTTCCACCTGACTTACTTCACTTCGCATAATATTCTCAAGATCTATCCTTGCTGCAAATGGCAGTGTTTCATCTTTTTTATAGCTGAGTAATATTCGTGTGTGTGTGTGTGTGTGTGTGTGTGTGTGTCTCA
Source organism: Rhinolophus sinicus (assembly GCF_057876585.1). NCBI lineage: Eukaryota > Metazoa > Chordata > Mammalia > Chiroptera > Rhinolophidae > Rhinolophus > Rhinolophus sinicus. The sequence continues at coordinate 1,333,500 of NC_142514.1, forward strand.
CATCTTCTTTATCCATTCATGTATCAATGAACACGTAGGTTGTTTCCATGTCTCGGATATTGTAAATAAGGCCGCTACGAATATAAGGGTACATATATCATTGTGAATATGTGTTTTCATAGTTTTTGGATAAAGACCCAGGAGTGGAATTGCCGGGTCATAAGGTAGTTCTATTCGTCAATTTTTGAGGCGCCTCCACACTGTTGTGCATCACAGCTGCACCCATTTACACTCCCACCGTCAGTGCACGAGCGCTCCTTTTTTCCCACATCCTCGCCAATGCTTTGTTATCTCTTGTCTTTTTGATGACTGCCATTCTAACAGGGGTGAAGTGGCATCTCATTGTGGTCTTGATAGCAAAAATATATCTAAAAGTTGAAAGTAAACTAAAGACATGTCAGATGCAAGCTGAGAGAATGTGTCTGCATCACACGTGCACTACAACGAACGCTGAAGACCTATCTTCATACAGAAAGAACATGAAACCAGTTGGAAGCCCAGATTGGTGGGAAGAAACAACGAGCGCCGGAAAGCGAAAACAAGGGTAAGTTGGGTGAATACAGTGTTACGGAGATCAGAAGCACTGTTTCCGGTCTCGTTTCCAGTCTAGTCAGACACATCAAGAACACATTACCCACGCTGAAGAGGTTCACACCGCCTCCATACTTGCATCCCTTTCTGATTATCTCCACGCCTTCCCAGCACAGGCTGCCACAGCCTCCCCATCGGGGGAATTCCTGGGCTCAGTTTATCAGGTGCAGCCTCTTGAGCTCCCTGAAGATACACTGGGCTCTTGCGGCCACATTTCCCAAAGTGACACAGGCGAGAGAGAGAGTCGTCTTCCACCTTGCCCTTTAACTTACGTTGCCTCATTCAATTGTCACAAGAAGTGTGCACAATTCACCATTTCCATTTTGCTCACAAGAAAACTGACAGGGAGGTGGGGCGATGCACCCAAGTCCCCAGGACTGGCAGAGTTTGGATTCCCAGTGCTCACATTCTCATTCCAAACCTTCGTTCTCCCAAGCGTAAGAGAAAGCAGAACAGCAAAGCCCTTCGGACACAAAAGCTGAACAGAAACGAAGTCTTCCTCTACTGCTAACATAGGATCAACAGGAAGCACGACCAACAGACCCCACACAAGGATATTGGTCTCCTTCATTATTCCAGAAGGGACTTGCTTTCCTGACTACCCAGTCGACATATAATCTGCTCTGTGTTCTTGCATATTTGCATATAATATGCAAATTATTTTCAAATAGACTCTACCTTAAAAAATAATTTTGCCATTTCCTCTGAAAGTTTTGTTCTCTTCTAAAGGTTGGCCTTGATTTAAACACTTTATGTTTCCTGTCTCTGTCTCTCTCCTCTTCCTGTTTCTCTCTCTCAAAAAATAAGAAAGAGGGTTACGAAGAAGTGTGATGGGTGGAAAGTAACCATCATCCCCAGGAAACGTGTAACCACAGGCTGGCTGTCATGCAGGTGTGAGGTGTGGGTGTACAGACTGTGTGGTCCAGGAAACCTGCAGCTGAGAAGTTCATTTCAAGTATTCCAGGCTGGTAACATCCCAGGTCCCCGAGGGAAACAAACACACATATTCTCCAGAGGAAAACTTCTCAGCCTTGGTAACACAGGATTCCCAAGGTAAAGCCAATTAGAACATGAATTTATACCTATGAAAAGCAAGCTTCCCTGAGTGAGAAACAACAAACAGACTAGAACCCCAAAGATTTCATAGCTTGGGATTATCTGATCCAGATGTATGGAAGATGGAATCAGGGGCCCAAATCTCGACTCCTCTCCGCATCCAGGCCTTTGCCACGTGACTTCACAGTTATTCCCAAAGGGACACAGGACACGTACCCCTCTCTCTGCTGTTTGTTTTCCCCTGAGGTTTGCTTGGCCAGTAGGACGAGGTGAGAAGGACATATTCCCGTTCTGCACCTAGGTCCTAAGAGGCCTGTGTGCTTTACCTTGTCCTCTCGAGCTTCTGCCAGGGGAGGGATATGCCCAAGCCTGCTTGCTGGTCCTCGCAGGATGACAAAATGCACATGGAACAGAGCTGCCCCAGCTGAGGCTGACCTAGATCAGCTGACCCCAGCCAACCTAGGGTATGTCTCATGGTAAACAGTTGTTGTTTTAAGCCCCTGAGTGTTGGGGTGGTTTGTTAAGCAACAATAGCTAGCCGGTGCAGGAAATAATCCAAGTATGTTAGAAATACTGAAAGAAGTAAAAGAACTGAAAACGAGGGCAAGAAACGCTTTTAAAAGAATCAATTTGAAAATCAACTGAAAATTCTAGAAACAAACAAAAATATAGTTGCTGAGATTAAATTTTTTAAAAATCCAAAATGGACAGGGTAAGTAGCAGATATAACAGCTGAAGAGAGATTCAGTGAATTGAAATGTAGTTCTAAAGAATTTACCCAGAATGCAGGACAAAGTCAAAGAGATGGGAACTTTTTCCAAAGAGACATGGAGAGGAGAGAAAATTTGATCATACATGTAAGGAGGATTTTTTAAGGGAAGCACAGAAATAATGTGGAAGACACAATACTCAAAAAGATAGTGGCGACCGTTTTCCAAAATGAATCAATGTTATAATGATTAGATGCAGGAATCGCAACAGACCCAAAGTGGAACAAATAAAAGGAACGTCATAGCTAGACACCTCACGGAATACCAAAGACAAAGAGAAACCAGATCAGAGGGAAGGACACTAAACCTGAAGAAAGAACTACAGTTATATTGCACCAGATTTCTGAACAGCAGCAATGAAAGTGAGAAGACAGTGACACAAAATCTTGAAGCTATTGAGAGAAAACAACTAAGCCCAGAATTGTTTAACCAGTTAAAGTGTCACTGAAGGTTGAGTACTAAATAATTAATAAACAAAAACTAAGAGTTTACTGCTGAGAGCTTGTTATAGCACAGATTCAGAGGTCTTACCCTGCACAGCCTGTTATGGTCTGAATGCTTGTGTTCTCCCCCTAATTCCTATATTGGAGCCCCAAACCCCAAATGTGACTGTATTTGGAGAGAGAGCCTGGGATAAAGGTTAAATGAGATCACAAGGGTGGGGCCCTCATCTGATAGGGTTGGTGCACTTAGAAGAAAGAAGAAGAGACACCAGACCTCTCTCTCCACCATATGAAGACACAGCGAGAAGGCGGCCGTCTGCAAGCCCAGAAGAGAGACCTCACCAGGAACTGAATTGGCCAATATCTTGATCCTGGATGTCTTCCTTCCAGAACTGTGGAAGGAATTTCTCTTGCTTAAGTCACCCAGCCTATGGTGTTTTCTTATGTCAGCCCGAGCAGACTGAGACAGGGCCCAAGGTCTGGATTTTTAACAATTGCCTTGTTATTCTGATTATCAAGCAAGTTTGGCAAACACTGTCCTAAAGCAGTGCTTCCCAAACTTCAGTGCCGGTGAATTACCTGGGGATCAAATGTAGATTCTCATCCAGTAGCCTGGGCTGGGCCCTGAGTTTCTGAATCTGTAACAAGCTCCCAGGTGACGCCGGCACCTCTGCTCCATGGACCGCACTTTGACTATGTGTACTTCAGAAAGAAGAAAAGTTATTTCATAAGGACTGCCTGAGATGTAAGAGGGATGATGAGCAAAAGGATTGACTAGGATTGGGAAAATCTAAATCAGCACTGACTGTATTGAATAACGTTGCCTATGTGTAGTCGATAAAAGAATTAAAAACCAAATACATACCCACAATAACGCGATTGGGACGGAGGCTGAGAAGAGAAACTGTCCTAAATGCTTGTGTTGTTTGGAAGAAATATGGAGATACTGATTAGCTGAATATTTTATCAAGTTAAATATGCATATAGAAATTTAAGGTACAGTAGTGCTGCTTTCTGCTTAGGCCATCACAAGCCATAGTAGACTTCCATTCCCATCCTAACAAGAAAATTCCAGATAATCTACAAAAATCACAACTTTCCGGGAGCCCATCTAGGACCTGAGGTCAGAAGGTAACCAAGAAAACAATCGCAGAGAGACAAGCCCCTCCCAGGAGAGACAGGACACATGAGCTATGTCACCTTTGAGAGGACGCAGAAATAAGACATGGGCACCATACAAGTGAGTAAGAAGAAACCAGATAAAATTGTAACAAATTCCTAAAAATCAAGCGTAAGTTAGCTTGCCAGTTTGGACAACTGGGGCTCCCAACGTAAGAAGATTTCTGATTCACAAGTGCTTTCCATGGGTCTTTAGCAGGTGCCAATGAGAAAGACTGTAGCTAGGTCTCAGGTGATCATAGAGAGGACCTTGGTGGCGCAGGCACTCAGCAGGTCATCTGCTTCTATTCAGGCACAGGCACGAGGCTCCTCCTGCTTGCCTGGACCTCCTCATGTCGGAAGCAAGAGCTTGAGGCCACTGGCTAAGGATAGTGAACAATGTCACCCCTGGGGACCAGGAGGAATCCACTGCTCCATAGGAGGGTCAGCAGTAAAGAGTTCCTGCCTATGGGAGAGGGACAGGAGACTCTTGTGGTTCCCAGATCTTAGGCTGACATAAAGTTGAGGTCTGCTGCCACTAGGAGAGGGGCAGGGAAATTGGGGAGAAGGCAAAGTTTGATGACCATGGGGATCAGGGATGCTGAGATAGCTCCACTCCAGGGCCCGGGCACAACAGGCATGCCAAAGTCTGAGATTGGGCCAGGGTACCAGAGATTCCCCCCACCCCAGCATGAGCCCAGGACTGAGGGTAACAAGAGTGAAATCAACCCCCCAAATCAGCTAACTCCTGACAAGATTAATTCAATCCTGCACATGAACTGACTAATAGAAGAACAGGTGTGTCTATTTCTGGGTGTAAATACTATTTACCTCAATCTCTACTCTTCGTCTCATCATGTCCAACATTCAGTAAAAATGTATGAGACACACACATGCAAAAGCAAGAAAAAGCAACCCACTGCCACAAGATAAAGCAATCAATAGAACTAGACTCAGAGACACCCCAGATATTGGCTCTATCAGAGAAGGATTTTAACTGATTAATATGTTAAAGGTTCCAATGGAAAAGGTGGATAACATTCATGAACAGATAAGAAATTTCAGCAAAGAGCTGAAAACAATAAAAAGGAGTCATACAGAAATACCAGAAATTAAAAGCACATTGTTAGAAGTGAAGAATTTCTTTGGCTGGCTGACCAGCATACTGGATACAGCTGAGGGAAGAGACAGTTAACTTGAAGGCTAATTAGAGTCAAACTCTTTAAACTGTATCACAAAGAATAAAAGAGTGAACAAAAACTGAACAGAGCACCCAAATACTGTGGGATAATATAAGCCATCCAACAGACATGTATGTGGAGTCCTGGGAAGAGAGAAACGATGTACCTGTGTCAAGAGGGTGGGGTTCTGGGCTGCTGAAGGAGTTAAATCTGCCTTCTATTTGGGACGTCAATAACAACATTGATAATGGGTCAACGACAACATCTGATATTTTGTCATTAAATCTGATCATGAATAGCACAATAGACTTTTTTTCCTAAGTGTTATTGATGTATTAAATCATTCAACACCAAGGTGAGCCTCTAATATTGTACTATATTATGTTCCATTATACAGATGAGGAAACTGAGGCACAGAGGTGCAAAGGAAACCTTCCAAGATCACACAGATGGGATGTGAGAGAGCTGGCCTGCCCAGCTGTCAGACTGAGGAGCCTGGGTGATAACCACAACCTTATAGTGTGTGCCCATGACCTGACACTGATACTAAAGAAAGAAGGCCCAAGAGCAGGCTTAGAACGCGAGAAGACACTCCAGTCCAGGAACTGGCAATATTTTTCCGTAAAGGGCCAGATAGTTAAATATGTTAGGCTGTGGTCCACAAACTGTCTCACCTGTTCACTTAGCTCTTGTAGCATGAAGACATCCATAGACAATACATAAATGAACGGTACAGCTGTGTGCCAATAAAACTTTATTTACAAAAACAGGCAGTGGGCCGGATTTGCGGGCCTCTGCACTAGACAATGAACATGGCAGGAGTGCAGGCATGGGATTGTATTTCCCACTGTAATTTTTATAAAAACACTTGATTTTCTGAAAAGGATTGCTCTGTAACTTTTATTTTATTTTATTTTTAAATATTAAAACAAAACAAAACAAAAAAACGAAGATAACCATGAAAAGGACAGAAATGTCAAACTTCCAAGCTAGTTGGGAGAAAATGGGAGTGAAAAATAATAGATCAATCCAAAAAAAAAGGCAAGAAAAGAGGCAAAAGAAGCACAAAAGAACACAATAGGGAAAACGTACATTTCAGACACCACAGAGAACGCAGACTAAATCTTCCAGATAAAAGGCAGGTAAAGACCAGCTATCTCCCTGTTGCAAGAGACACAGCGGAAGCTAACGACACAAAATTTCAACAAAAAGGATTGGAAAAATAGACAACACAAATGCTAATGAATACTTATGTATTAGGTTCATATCAGACAAAGGAGCATTGAAAACCAAACAGAATTTACGGCAAAAAGCATTGCTAAGATAGAAAGGGTCAGAACAATTATATGTAGTGGTAGACATACTAGTTCTAAATTTCAATTCACATAATAATGTAGCCTTAGAATCGGTGAATTGATACTTGACGTAACTATAACTACAGGGAAAAATGGTAGTTCTCAGGTGCAAGGTTTTAACACACATCCTTCAATAATAGAAAGATCAAGAAAATGAGTAAAGCAAGCGTATAGAAGATTTGATTAATCTAATGGATCTGTCTCTCTCTTTCTCTCTCTGTCCGTCTCCATCTCCATCTCTGTATCTTCGTTTTCATCTAACAGTTAGTGATTGGCTGTATTCCACAAGCACACTTGGATTGCTTATAAAACTGACCATGCGTTAGCCCTTAAATAAGCAAGCCTCAGCAAATATCAAAGGATCAATCACATCACATAAACCATGGTTTCTGATAATGCAATTAAGTTAGAAACCAATTTAGAAAAAGGTAACTAAAAACATCACCACGCATCTGGAAATTACAATAACAAAGATTTCCAAATCGCTCATGAATCAAAAATTCATAGTGGAAATGAGAAAATACTTAGAAATAAATCGTAACACTGCATGCAAACCTGTCCATGAGCTCAACCCGGACCTGAGGCTGAGAACAGCTGTGGGGTCATTTTTGGGAGTCTGGGCACAGCAGTCCTGACTGGATCCCTGGCAGAGACCCCACTTGTATTTAGGGAATGGTGAGGAGGGGGAGGCAAGATGGGCAGGGAGGGTCCCTCCTGTTGGGGTGGGCTCTGTGCTCTGCACAACCCAGGAGAAGATGGGGCCCCTTGTACCCACAGCGGGGTTGGGTGGGGTCAGCCCTGTCCCCAGGAAGCCTCTAAGCTGGGAGTTTTCAGCCCAGGGAGCCCTGAATAGAGGTTTCCTGGGGCCTGGGCTTCCTGGCGCTCTCTGTGCAGCAAGTGAGCCTTTCCTTGCCACATGTCCATGGAGCTGGCAGTGCCCATCTGCAGTGGCAGGAGCCCAAGAGAGCCCAGGAGGGGCCAGAGAGCACAGCAGCTGGCACCTGGTCAGGCCAAGAACAGCAGGGGGTGGTGCCCACCACATCCACAGGCTGCACCCACTTCAGGTTCATAGAAACAGCCTTGCCCAGAGACCCATGGAGCCCCACCGTGGGGCAGACGGCTTTGGCCAGTGAGGGAACATTCCAGGAACAAAGGCTGTGCTGCCCTATTCTTGAGAGTGCAGCGGAAGGGAGTGCTTCTGTTGATTCTCCTGAGTCTTGACCCTCCACCCGCGGGAAGAGCAACACAGCACCTGCCGGCAGCTGGACACCTGATGGAGACGCCCCCCTCCCCCCAGAGGGTAGCATGGCCCAGCTGGGATTTGACCCGGGCTGCCTGGTGCCCAGGTGTATGTACGTGAGTCCCTGGACCTGAGAGGAGGACAGTCCCGGATCCTCCACGTGGCCTGAGGGGTGAAGGGGTTGGGCCGCGGACTGTGATTGGGGGTGTTCCTGCAGGGCAGCCCTAGCCTCGCCGCCATCTCTCCGGGACCCCAGCCCGGCTCCCTCCCACCCTCTTGCAATAAGAGAGCCTGTCTAGGAAGCCACGAGGCCAGGGGAAGAGGCTAAGATCCCCGTAGGTCCTTGCCCCAGGGTGGCCATGGAGGTGCCGCGGGGCCCTAGCAGCGGAGTGCGGGCTCCTGCTGCTGGGCCGGCTGGGAACTGCAGCGCACCGTGCGGGAGGGGAGGGGGCCGAGCGAGGGGCGGGGGACGTGGTATGCGGCATCTCGGCAGCCCGCAGAAGCGGGGGGGTTCAGAGGCTGCATAAGCAGCCATGCCCTAGGCCGTGCTTGGGCAGAGCCTTCTGGAAGGGGCCCCGGAACCCCCGCAGGTCAGTGACCCTCCTCCCGAGTCCGTGGCACAGCCCTGCGGTCTCCGGTGCCCAGTGAGACCTCGCCTGCCCCACCTGACAGGGCTGGCTCCTCTCGGGTGGGTGGGCACGAAGACCTTTTGGCGGGCGCTGGGGGCCAGCCACTGTGAGCAGTGTCCTGGGGCGGCGGGCCTGAGGGAGGGGCCACTTCACTCACCTCTGCTGTGGGCATAGAGGACGCCCAGGGTCACCAGGGCGCCTGTCACCAGGAGCAGCAGGAGCAGCAGCACCCCCTCCAGGAAGCCTGGGCGCTTCTGCCCCGAGGGGCCGGCAATCTCCACCATCCCCATTGGGCTTTCGGGCCTCCCCATCACCAAGTCTCTAAAAGGGGGACAGTGCACAGCTGAGCAACCCCAAGGCCAAGGGCAGGAACAGCGTCCACCCAGGGCAGGGGAGAGGCAGTATGGAGCTTTTGAGTTCCTGTCCGAGGCTGGAAGGGCCCGAAGCTGGTTGGGAGCAGTGTCGGGTCCTTTTGGGGTGCTCAGCCCCTCTCTCCATTGCCAAGTACACAGCCGGCCCAGGAGCCTGTCTCAGGGCTTTCCACACCTACTTGGGTTGGAGTCTCTGAGTGCCCGGAAGTCCCTGGAATGCAGGAGCCCAGCCTGCTGGCCCTGGTGGCAGTCTCTTCTAGAGGCCTGCCTCTCCAAGCCCACTCTCTGGCACGCGGTGGTCTGGGGACCCTCTGATCACAGCTTGGGGTCCAGGTGCCAGACCCAGGAGGCCCAGCTCTCTGTGTTTGTCGAGGGGCCACTGCAGTGGAGCCTGCCTGGGGCACACTCACATGCATGCACACACCCACATGCACTCAAGCACATGCATGTGATTGTGCACGTGTGCTCCCATGTGTGCATGTGTGCATGTGCACACATCTGCATGTGAGTCACGCACATGTGTAGGAGAGTGTGAGCATGTGTGCACGTGCTCCTTTGTGTGTGTCACGTGTGTGCATGTGTGTGTGCACACCTTTGCTGGCACGCAGAGCCCTGCCCCTGAAAGCTGCCCGGGCACCTGGGCAGCAGCTGGCTGCTGTCTTCACCACAGGACCTGCTCACACCCCTGATGTCTGCGCCCCAGTGCCCAGCCCTGCACGAGGGGGGCTGGCACTCTGAGAGAAGCCTGAGGAGACAAACCCAGTCTTGCACTTGGTGGGTCACGTGGGGCTGTCGAGACCCCCCAGGGCTGTGTTAGATGTTCTCACCGGCCAGCACCCGAGGTTCTGCCTGTGTTCAGTTCCCACTCACAGGGGGTCTTAGGCGGGTCTCTTACTTTTCTGGGCATCCCCTGCCACATGCCCCACCTTAGAGAAGGCAGGCCTGCTCTGACTTCAGGGTCCTCTGGCCCCCCATCAGCTCTCACGGTGCCCCCTGCTGTCCTCCCTTCCCCAGATCCCTGCCTGCTGCCCAGCTCTCCCTGAAAGTCTCTGCTCAAGGTCACTCCCAGTGAGGCGAGGTCTTCCCTGGGCTCCCAGTTCTTCCACACAGCCCCCCCCCCGCCCCCCCACACTCCAGACCTGACTTCGGTTTCACCACCAGGTATACGCCCCTTATTTCTGTTTCCATTTCCATCTCCCCCTCAGGAACATCACCATCAGAGGCTCCATCTGCCTGGGTCCCAGCACCTAGATTGGTGTCCACCACCCCAAGGCATCAACCAACATTTGGTGAATGAATGAATGGTGAATGAATGAATGAATCAATTAGGTTGGACAGGTCCAGATTGTCTTACTTTAATCAGGACAAATGAATTCTCTCACTTATTCTGGTATTCCACTTCATTGTGTCCTGCTGACTGCTGGGGACTCACATGACAAAAAGGCACATACTCGATAAAACCCTTCAAATCCAGGGCTGGGGGCAAAGCCAAGCTTTCTGCTAGAGCAGCAGCAGGGGGGCCACTGAGAGCCTCACCTGAGGCCTCTCCAGGCTGTTGAGGCCTGGAAGACGAGGGCCTGACAGAACTATGCCGGGGTTGGGAGCTACCTGCCCAAGTCCCAGTGAAGCTGAACACAAAATGCCTCGCCCGCCCCCTGTAAATTGGGCTGGGCGCTTGGAAGGTGTTCTCAGGGTGCTGCCCAGGAGAGCTGGCCCGGCAGGCAGGCCCCTCGCTTTGCTCACCTTCAGGTCACTCGGGAATGGCTCTCACCTGCAGGCAGGCAGGTCTCCGCAGGCTGGGTCAGGATGGCCTAGAGTTTTGGTGAGTCAGGGTCAGGTGGGAGGGGCTCCCAGGGGCAGGAGAGCAGTGGCTTCAGGAGGGTTAAGTGAAGCTGGTGCTGGCTTCAGGCTTCCGGGCCTCCTTTGTGATGTAGGTGTGGTTCCCTGAGGGCAGTGACCCTCTCCTAGTTACAGTCAATGAGTTCCATCTGGGATTGGTGTGGGGGGAGGGATCAGAGAGCAGCTCCTGGGGCCTGGCTCCCGCTACGTGGGTGTCCCTTCCAGGGCCTCTGGCCCTGCCAGCTGACCCCTGTGCTCCCTCACTTTGACCCTGCAGTCCAGAGGGCCCCAGGGGCTGCTGGGAAGGAAGGCCAGAGCCTTCGCCCACCCTGCCCATCTTGCCTGAACTGTCGGGACCAGAGAACCACGTTAGCTGTTGCTGGGGTTTTCAAAGACCCCGCGTGGGGTTCCTTCCCCTTTAGTCTCCAGTGAGGATGCTGGGTTCTGGGGGTCTTGCCAGGTGTAGGGGAAGTGGGCGTTCCTACTTATTATGATAGGGGGTGGGGCTGCCAAGGAAGGTCCCCACCTAGAGATGCCCACATTCAACTAGCCTGGGGCTCAGTCTCCTCTGTCCCTGGGGGCTCAAGGCTCAGATGCTAATCCCCAGGGGGCTGGAAGCCCTGGCGGGGGGAGCAGAGAGGGACTTCTGGGCTTGGCAGGTGCCCCAGATTGTGAATCAGCCTCCTCAGCTCTGCTGTCAGGGGCCGGGGGCTCTGGGCAGAGCAGGCCCTTCAGAACCCAGACTCCTTTCTCCAGGCCTGACTCTGTTACCAGTGCCGTCCTGCTTCCTTTTCAGAATCCTATGAAAGAGTGGTCCCCCCAGGACTCTCTGAGGGTGTCTGGGTGGGGCTGGGTCACTCACCAGATGGCCCGTGCTGGGTCCTGTTGGAAGCACGGGGTCATGTTCAGGTTGCCTCAGGTTAAACCAGGCCCTGGGAGGGCAGCACTGTGGGGGCTCAGATCCCCCACACCACCCCCAGAGCCCAGGGGACGCTCTCCTCAGCCCCCTGGCTGTCTCCCAGCAGCCCCATCAGAAGGCCCAGAAACCCACCCACGGCTGCACGTGGTGACAGTGAAGTACAGGCAGCAGCAGGGCGGTCCCGTGCATCGGACCCTCCCAAGTGTCCTGGGGCACTTACGGGGAGAAAAGGATCTGCTGGGGTCTCCGCAGGCTCAGCTCCAGTCACAGCCAGTCAGAGAAGCCCACGGCGGCCCCGAAGGTCCCTGTGTCTCAAAGCCTCAGGGCTGGTATTGCTCAAAGCCAAACACACACTTGGTCCTGCACGTGGCATGGTTACAATGTCGGCTGCATTTACAATTTTTCACCAAGTTTCTTATGAAAAGTGAGGGCACTGATGGGGGAAGGAATGGGACCCTGAAACTAGGACGGAGAATGTCTGGTCTCACTCAGATGAAGCTGAGAACCTTGAACCCCCAAGTCCTCTGAACCCCTCGTTACAAACCTGTGAGAACCTCCCATGGGTTGGGGGCCTAGAAAGTGGATGTTTATCCTACTCAACCCTTCCCCCCACCAGCTGCTGACTCTAGACCCAAAAGTAAGGTTGGATCTCAGCATGCTGGGGGGCGGGGGTCAAGTGCAAAGGCTGACCCAGGAGGAAATAGCATATGCACCCCACCAACTGCAGGATTTCATTAACTCACCCTGAGAAACCTGGGAATTCCATGTGGGAGCAGAGTGTATGGGGGTCGGGCCAAGGCAGAGGGAACACAGCACTGGGCTGGCTCTGTCCACACGGGTACACCCGCCAGAGATACTGAAGGTCACAGGTTGGCTCACATCCACTGCCGAAGTGACTGATGGCTCACTTGGTGGCCCCTGTTAGTGGAGACGCCGGGAGGGACCCCAAAGTTCCAGGGAGATAACGTGTGGAGTGGATGATCCTGTGTGACCAGGGCATCCCACGACAGCCCCCACGAGGGTCACAGGCCTTATTTCTTCTTAGCTCTATTGCTGCGATAAACCACAGGAACACACTTCTGAATTCTGAACTGTCCTTGCATTCTGGGTACTCTGCTCATGCTGTATTAGCCTTTAAATGTGCCATTGGATTTGGCTTTGTTGGGGTTGCACTTAAGATTTTGGAACTGGTAATTGATAAATGAATTTGGTTGTGGCTCTCACTTGGTTGAGATTATGCTTTGTTTGAAAAAGAACTTTGAAGCCTTTCTTCTTGGCTATGGAGAAGCTCAAAGTGGCCTGGAGTCGACTGTTCTGGCTGCTGGATTTTCCCGACGCCACCAGCATTTGGCCTGCTCCGCGGGGAGCTCCTTCACGACCTTCTCTTTCCCTCCTTGGTAACTTGCCTGTGTAAGCGCTATGTCTATCCTGGCGATGTGGGAGAGCTCCCTCACTACAAAAGTCTTAAGCCTCCCTCACTATAGAAAATTTAAGTCTCCTTTTCCCTGGTTTCTCAGCTCCTTAGCCCCGGGCTTTGATTACTCTTCTGATCAGTGTCTGAATCCTAGACTAAAGATTTCTCTTAGCCTGAATCACAGAATGTCTCTCAGGTAACTGCTTAAAAGCCTGTGACTTCCCATCATCCCCCAAGCCATTCCGGACCTAACTCTTGGCCATCCCAGAAACCAAATAGTCTTTAACATTCCCCCAGGCCAGGATACTTGTTGATTGTAATCACTGAAGCCTAATGTTCTTTCCAACCCATTCTGGGCCCAGCTTGAGGACAACTGAAGCCACCTAAATGACTGGTTGAATGGCCACAGGCTCAATAGAGCTAACGGATTTATTAATTAAAATCTATTTTTCCTCATTCAGGGGCCTTGGGAATACAGAGGATAACCCAGCAAGATTGCCAGTCGCAACCAAAGAAGCCAATACGATCTTCCAGTTGGATCCTGAGACCCCCTTCCTCTCATCTGAGATCAGACAGGGTGAGAGTTCCGTGAATCCCCCAAGAGGTAGGGACAGCTCTACGCCGCTGCCCAGCAGGAAGCAGATACAGAACAGACCTGTCCCTCACCTTCCCACAGAGATTTTTACGGGGATCACCGTTTCTCAAGGGAAAAACAAGGCAGGCAGTTAGAGATAGGCATGGGTCTCTGCATTACCACCCAGAAGACCTCCCCTCTCTGTCCCCCTCTCTGTCCGAAACTTCCCCTTTTCATTGTAAACAAATGGGTACAAGATACCCAACCAGATCAAACCGGCCACTCCCACCTGCGCAGCTTAAAACAGATGACGTAATAGCCTCTTGTCAATCACAGGTGTCAATGAAATGGTCCCACGCCCAGAAAGGAACAGCCCATTCTAGAGAAAAAAGGATAAAATCTCCAAGTCCTCGCCAGTCAGGCCCCTTTTTAGCCCGGGCCCTTGGCCCTTTGGGCCTTTGCCTTTTGAGCCTCTCCTTTTGCTCGGCCTGCTCCAAACTCTTTGGAGTGTGTTTTTTCTCCTAATAATGTCACCTGGGGCCCTTGAGCCAGTGACTACTGCTTAGGTCCGCTTCTATTTCTTGGACATATTCTATCTCTTCTAATATACTACGCTTTCACCACTTTATTTCTGTGTCTCGTTCAATTCCAAGAAGGGCCCACCCTCCAGTAACACTGGAGTCAGTTTAGTTAGGTAATATTTTCCTAGGAACTAATCCATTTCATCCAGGCCTTCAATTTTTAGAGCTGAGAAAAGTAATTTCTTACAATTCTTTTCGTTTCCTTTGTCTCTGTCACTTTGTCCTTGTCACTTTTAAAAATTTTGTGCCTGTCATGTAAGTGCCTGACTTTAAGCTTTAGATTGCCATTTCGGAAGACATCCATCTCAAATAAACTTATCGCCAGCTTGCACAACCCCCAGATAAGGAACTAGGCCACCCTCACACAAGAAGTTCCTCTTTCAGAAAATCCTGGGGACCCAGATGACTGATGGCTTAGGTGACCTGCCTCTAGTTGCCAGAGACCTAATCGCTTCTCTTATGCTCCAGATTAGACAATAATGAAGGACCCCCCAAAACCCAACACTCCACTCGAGGACCCTCATCAAGGGAGAGCCCCAGGCCCACACACTTTCTCTACCCTTGACCTTGCTGTGCGGCCCAGGTGAGCTGCACACCCTCCAGGACCTGTGAGTAATAAATCTTGTTCTTCCACGTTCCCTGATGGCTTTTGCTGAGGTGTGTCCTGACATCACACTAACTGCAACACTGGCTCCGAAAGGGGACATGTCTGTGGGGCCCAGGGAAGGGCCCCAGGCATTCCTAGCCGAGCGTCACTGTCAGCAGGCTAGGGTGACACAAACGTCTCTGTGCTTTTTCCTTCCTTCTTGTCGGCGATTGGCTCATCTATTTTATCGTATTTTTGAATAATCATATTTTGGATTTAGTAGTGCTTCCAGTTTTCTATTCCGAATTTACTCATTCCCGCTTTATCCTTGCAAATTCCTGCCTTCTGATGTCATTTGTGTGCCAGAATAAGGGGAACTCTCGAGGCCCAACCCAACCCTGGCAGTGCTGTAGCTATACCCATGTGTGCTTCCAACTGTTTTTGTTACTATGCGTATTTTTCAGACATTCTGCAATTCCAGATTTGATTCCCGTTGGACGCAAGAGTTGTTTCACGTGCAGGTAACTTTTAAAAATTAACTTATCGCTTTAATTGTTCAGATTGGAGATGCAGCCTATATCATATCGTGACTATTTTCTCAGAAACCCAGTATCTGGTGACTTTGTGAAAAGCAGGTGCAGCCTCTCTTCTCGGATAGCAGTTCGATTTCCCTCCGTCTGTCCCACCTTAGCATTTTGCTACAGAGGCCGTCCGGGGCCTGCTAGTTTTGTCCAGTTGCATGCCATGGTGTGATGTTGGGGTAACCGTCAGCTGTCACATGTACCTGCAGACAGTGGATGTGGGACAGTCCCCTGAGGCAGGCTGGGGCTGGAGGGGAGGGCATGTGGCATGATAGACTTTGTCTGAGGAGCTGGGGAGGGTGAGTCCCTCTGGAGGGTCCCAGGTTGTCTTCTGCTGAGGAACCCACCCCAAGCTGGGAGCTGGGGTATGGCTCCTCAACAGCCTACTAGCTTGACTGTGACTGTATGAATCGCTGGAACTTTCCAGCCTCAGCTTTGCAAATGGGACGAGGCTACTTCACAGGGTTTCCAGGTAGAAAGAGAAAGCAATCACTTTCTTTGTTTGGCATGGTCTCCAAGGCCATGGGTGGTGGCCTTGGGAACTGGGCTCCCCAGGAGAACTTGATGAAAGCATGGGTCTCAGCTGGGTGGCCTGGCTGAGGAGTTCGGTCTTAGGGGGGCCCGGAGCCCCCCAGTGCTGCAGGAGCCTGGTGTCAAAGGCCACCTCACAGGGCTTCCTGGGCGGCACCATCTCTCCAGGGCCGCGAGGGGGCCGGCATTCATCCTGTCCAACTAAACCCAGAGGCCAAGAACTGAGGCTGCGTCTTGCAGCAAGGGGCTCTGAGCCTCCCAGACCAGTCACATTCCAGGCCAGCGGGATGTTCTCTGCTCTCCAAGGCTGCTTGTTCAACACTGACCCAACCCAGGGCCAGGAAGGCTGGGAGGGTGGGGTGAGCACGTCCCTGATTTGAGGGCAGGGTGCACTCTGGGGTCTGGATATCGGATGAGGATGACAGGGCGGCCCTGTGACCGGGCCTGGGGAGGGTGGGGTCAGTGGAGCCGGCAGCCTGAGGTTGCCAACCTCCGGATTCTTGCCTTCAGCCTCTTCAGGCCGCTGTGCTCGGGGTCCACGAGGAGGCCGCTCTCTGCTGCCGTCCAGGCCTCTGTGTAGCGCTGCTCCTCCAGGCAGCGCTGCCCATGACACAGGAACACGCAGGCGGTGGGGCCCCGGCCTGGCCGCTCCCACAGGCTGCTCTGGGCTGAGGAGGGTGACAGCTTGAGGGCCTGTGCGAAGGACCGTGCGGCCCTGGCCTCGTCCCCCAGGCTTAGGAGCAGGCGGCCCCTGGAGCACAAGTCCTCAGCCCTTATCTGGACGTCACAGTCCCCTGTACCCTCCCGGAGCACGCGGTCCAGGTCCCCAAGTGCCCGGCCAAACTCCTGCAGCTCCATCAGGCAGGTGACCCTCAGGCGCAGGTGACGGGTCCTGCCACCACTAGCCAGGACGGCCAGTGAGCAGTAGCCCAGTGCCTGGCAGGGCTGCGCTGAGTTCAGGAGGGCGCTGGCTTCCTGGGCTGCTGTCTGCAGAAGTGAGACAGGGAGAGCGGCTCAGTCCAGAACACGGCAGCCCCTCCCTGCAATCCCACCACCCTGAAGCTCTCCAGCCTGCTGGGCTCCCCTCCTGCCTCCCTGGTGCCCCCCCTTTTCACAGCCCTACTGCTCCCCTCACTTGGGGGACCTCCTTCTGCTACTCTCTGCACTCACCTCTCCACAGGTCCTTCTGATGGGCCACTGTCCTGGCCGACCTCCCACCCTGCCTGCCCTCCCAAGGTTGCCCCACCCTGGGGAAAAGTAGCAAAGCCGTCCTGCCAGCCTGGTCCTTGAGTCCAAGGTCAGGAGGGGCCTTCTGAGCACTGGGGGTTTCTCACTATCTTCCACAGAGTGTCCGAGTTGGGGAGAAAATTCGGTCCTGCCCGCTCCCTTCACCCTGTGCCCACGCATTTTGCTCCAGCATCTGCCAGCACGACCCCGGGTGCTAGGGCTCCCCGATTGCCCCTCAGGCTCACCTTCCTTTTCTGAGCGTGGCTAAAGCCCACCCTCTAAACCACCCCTCTCCAACCACCTAGCGGCTAAGTCCACTGGCCTCATATGGCTCCTCTTCCCAAGGTCCCACTGTGACGCCCCCTGAAGGATAAGGCACATAAAAGCCTGCCTTCCCCACTGTCCCTCCTTTTCTCCGCAGCCAGCCGGCTTGTACCAATGACCCCTCCCCGCCATGTGACTTAGGCACAGGGCACCCCAGCACTCAGCAGGGACGCTGTCTGGGGGTGCAAACGCCAGGTTGGGATGCAGATATGTGCGCTGGGAGGGGGACGGAGGCGCGGCCGGGATGTGTCCAGTGCTCGCGGCCTTGCTGTTGGGGTTGCCTCCCGGGGTTCGTGATTCTCTTTTCGCACCAGACGGACAGCGCACAGGGAGAGCGGGGCGCCTGGGACCGGGTGGAGCCCATCTCGCCTCCCTGCTGTGTGACACTGACCAGCCGCTCGACCTCTCTGTGCTGAACCGCCTCGCAGAGGTAGCGTCCTCCCGACCGGCTCCGCGGAATCCCGGCTCAGGGCAGAGGCCGCCGGAAGCGGGGCCCGACCACTTCCGGTTCCCTTCCGTGTGGGTCTGCGTCGCCGGGCAACGGCCGCGCGTCACGCCTATTCTCCCGGAAGCCGAAACCAGCCTTCGGGCGGCCGGGCGCAGCCCCGTCTGTGCTCGGGACCCCGGCAGGCCACTCCCCTGGGACCCCCGGGCTCCGCGGCCCCTCCTGAGCCCTTGGTACTGATGACACTGTCACTGGTTGGCTCCCTCAGCCCGGGGGGCAGCTGTCCCCTCCGCATTACCAATTGCTCTTTGCTCTTTCTGTCCCTAACGCCCGCGCGGCCGTTCCTCTATTAACGCCCCTCGCTGAAGCGCCCAGTGTGGTTTCTTTCCCGGTGGGCCGCGCTGATACAGCCCACTAGAGCCGTGGGCAAAAGGCAGCATAGGGAGGTGAGAGTTGCCCGGGCAGCACTGGGTTCCAGTCCGAGGCTCCCTGACTCAGCCTCCTGGGCTCCCGGCCGCCCCTGCTGGTGGTCCCTTCACTTCCCTCCCCTCAAAAGGCCAAATTCAGCCACTGCAGCTTTAGTTCCCCAGCCCTGCCCTCCCACCCACCTGGAGGGTCCTGCCTCCAGCCAGTGAAGGGGCAAGGTGGGCAGCCCACAATCCAGGACAGCTTGCCCTCTGCCCGCCCCCGGTCCCCAGCCCCACATGCTCCTGTCACACTGGCTTCTGTTACAGCTTGGGCTAGAAACCTCACACCCCCCCCCCCCACACACACACTGCAGCCCTCTTCACGCCAGCGGAACCATGTCAGCCCCTTTCTTGAACATTCTGAGCTGTCGTTGCCTTGGCCTGTCACCATCAGGGTCTCACCTCCAGTGCCACCTCACTACCCACTGCTCTGTTCTAGGGTCTTCCTGACACACTTTCGGAAGCGAATCCCCCACTGTCTTCCCTGAGATTCCAGGGCTACGGGGCGGGCCTGGGACAGTACCTGGTGGCAGGTACATTCTTGTCAAATAAACAGTGGAAGGAAGTATCAGCCAGTCAAAGAGGCAGCAACCCAGCCCATTCTTTCAGGGCCCCTCAGCTCACCACCTGCAGGAACCCACCTCCCCACTCATGCTCTCACAGGGAGGGACATGACTCTCCTGGCCCGGCCTGGGCTTGGGTGGGCTTCCTGTGAGGGCCAGGTGCTCCTGGACGGCTTGGCGTGGCTCTGAGGAGGGGGTTTCCTCCTTCTCCCCCTCCCAAGTCAGCTGACGCTTATTTGTCTCATGCAAAGAAGCTGGAAGGTCACTGGGGATGTCAGGGCTTGAGATGGCCAGACCTGGGTTCCTCCTGCTTGCACCCCCACCCATTCCACACCCGAGTGGAATTAGCACACAGGGAGTGCAGAGCTGCCCCAAGCCCTGGGTGCTGGTGTTGGGGGGGCTGGAGTGGGGCTCCAAGGGGTGCTGTGCACACCTGGGCGAGGCTCTGCCGCTCCGAGGTCTCCAGGAGACGCAGCAGGAAACTGAGGTCCCTGGTATCCGTCTCTGCCAGGCACTGCAGGTCCCGTGCCGCGGCTGGCACATCTCCCTTCTTGAGGCTGAGCAGGCCCCGCCGGGCCTGGGCTGCCTCTGACGGTGGTGTGGGGTGCAGGATTTTTTGCAGGCGGGCACCAGCCTCCTCATAGCTGCCTATCAGGGATTCAGGAAGGAAGAGTCAGGGTGGGGCTGGGGCTGGGGGCAGGGATGTGGGATTCGCCTGCAGCAGCCCTTCTTACTGTGTGTTGGCTTGGGGAGCAGCAGGCTGATGGAGGGCTCAGCCCCGGGAGGAGGAGCCCGGAGCAGAGGGACATGGTGACACCATGCCTGTCACATGGACTCTCCTTCTACCAGTAACCCCACCTGGGTTGGTCACTAGAGTCCGTGACCCCCAGGCTGGGCAGCACCGTCTGAGCCCCTCACTGTAGTTACCACAAAGGTCTGCTTTCCCCCAGGCATCTGTGAGCAGGGCAGCATGGGGTGGGAGCGACCCCCGGGGCCCCTGAAGGTGCGCACACCTCACAGGCTTGGAGGTGAGGATGACAGGCCAGGGAAATGCAGGCTGCACAGAGCCCGCCCCTTTCAAGTTAGTGCTGAAACATGGTCAGGATTTTGCAGGAAAGGCTGACATTGTGGCACATGTGAGCGTAAGACAATCCCGCTGGAAGGGACCTGAGTCCTGGTCAATATCTGCTGAATAAGCGAGTTACTGAGGAGGCCTGGACATTGGAGCCTCGTCTGAAGCCCAAAATCACTCCTTCGTTTCTCCTCCCTACAGGCAAAGTAACATAGGTGACCGAGAGCTAGAGACACGTACACACCAGGCCCACACAGGGACCAGGTCCCAGGAACCGGGGTTTGGGGTGGAAGGGACCTTAGAAGCCACCGAGTCCAGGGCCTCATTCTCTCGTTTTACAGAAGAGACTCCAGGGGTGAGAGGAGCCGGGACACATACCACGCTGCCCACGCTCATGCGTACCCATGGCAATGAGCACATCTGCCAGGAGGATGTGCCAGCTCAGCTGCTGGGCATCGATTTGGATCAGCGCCTCCCCCGCAGCAAGGAGGCCTTGGAAGTTGCCATCGCTGAGGGGGGCCCTGGTGTCTGGCAGTTGGCTCAGGAGGGCCCGGCAGCGGGAGGACAGACCCTGTGTGATGAGGGCCTGGGCCTCTGGCTTCAGAGAGCGGATCTCAGGGACCGCAGCGTGTGAGTCGAGCTTCAGAGCTGAGAAGATGTCATCCACGGCCTCCTGTAAGGGGCAGGGCAGGGTGGATGGCAGAAGTCATCCCAGCTGGATATTTGTCAAGTGTTTGTTCCCCAGTGTCTGGGCATTGGCGACACCAGGAAGGGTAGATAGCCCTGTCCCTGTCCTCCCACAAATGGGGGGCGGGGCTCAGCCAAAACGAGGGCCCATCTGGTGAGCGATACAGGGCAGAGCAGGGGAACACGGTGGCACATGTATCAGAGCTCTGGGAGGGACAAATGGTCTGGAACCAGGTTTGCACTGATAAAGAACCTGCTATGGCACAGAAGGAGGGCTTGAGTTGGCACCTGTAGGGCAGCGAGCACGTGGGTGGGACAGCCAGGCTGAGGACACAACTTGGGGACAGGAGGCTGGGAGGGGTCCTGAGGCCCGGACTCTGCTGGGGAAGCATAAGACAGCCTTGACGGTCGGTGAGTCATTTGTATCTGACCTCGGACCTGGCCAGCAGGCAGGAACCATGGAGTCATCTTCAGGTCCATCCTTGTTTTTCTAGTTGTCTTTTGTGTGTGTGTGTGTGTGTGTGTGTGTGTGTGTGTGTGTGTGCCTTTGTTTCTCCCTTTCTACATTCTTTTAGATCAACTGAGTATTTTTAGTATTTTCTTTTAGTCCCTCCGTTGGCCTTTTAACTCTGCCTCTTTTTAATATTTTTTTAGCAGTTGCCCCACAAATTACTACATGTACCTTTAACTTACCACAGTGCATGCAGAGTGAAAGTACTACTTCCTGGAGGACGTAAGAACCACACAGTACATCTCAGTCACCCTCATCCTTTCTGATGTAGATAGTTTCATTCAAAGAAAGTCAGACAAGGAATAAATGTATTCTCTTGTATTTAAATACGCTCCTTATTTCTTCCAGCAGAGAATTTCCATCAGGTGTCAGTTCTTTTCAACTTCATCCACTTTCGCATCTCGTCTGCTGGCGATGAATTTCCTCAGCTTTCATTTTTCTGAAAACATCTTTAATTTCACTCTTATTTTTTGAAGGTATTTTAACTGGACAGAGAATTCTGGGTAATCATTTTTTTTTTCTTTTTTTTTTCAGTGCTTTAAAGATACCACACCATCCCAGTCTTCTGGCTTCCATGGCTTCCGTGACAAGTCAAGTCAGTTCTGCTATGCTGGATGGGACATTTCTCTTTCCCGCCAGCTGCCTTTGCGATGTTCTCTTTACCTTCAGTTTTCAGAAATTTGACCAAGCTGTGCCTAGTGTGGTTCTCTTCGTGGTCATCACATATCAGTACATATGTATGTGAAGAAATAATGGTGGCGAGTTTCCCAAGAAGCACAGCAACCCCCAAGATGACGGACATGAAGAGAACCACAGCTGGGCATGTGTTGGTTATATACGTATATCTCCCATTCTTTCTCCTCTGGGACTCCAATTATACATATGCTGGACTGCTTGGAGTTGTCCCAGAGTTCACTGAAGCTCTCATTTTAAAAACAATCCCTTTCCCCATCTCTGTCCTTCAGACTGGGTAATTTATATTGGTCCATCCTTACTTTCACTGACCCTTTCTTTGCCAGTTTCCAATCAGCTGTTTAGTCCATCAGTACATTTCAAATTTTAGATATTATACCTTTCAGTTCCAGGATTTCCATTTGATTCTTCTTTACAGTTTCCATTTCTCTGCTAGGATTCCCCATCTGTTCATTCATTATAACAAGTTTTTCCTTTAAGTCCTCTGCATGTTTATAATCGCTGCTTTAATGCCTTTTTCTAAGCCCAATATCTGAGCCACCTCGAGGTCTGTTTGTATGGAGTACTTATTTTCCTGACTATTGGTCACATTTCCCTGGTGCTCCGTGCATCTCGCAGTTTGAGTTGTGCTGGACTTTGTGGATGGTATGTTGTAGAGAGTCTGGATTACACTGCTGCCCGGTAAAGGGTGTTGAGTTTTGTTCTGGTGGGCAGTCAGATCACTGGTGGATCGTTTTGGTCCTCCTAGACTTGGTTTTGTTCCTTGTGGGGGCAGGTCCATTTCAGTTTTGAACAGTCCTAGAGATGATCTTTAGTTTAGGGTCTGGCCTTTGCTTGACTTAGAGCGTGGTCTCCACTGACTGCCCAATGTGTTCAGAAAGGTCTCTGCTCTGGCTGAGTCTCCAGCCCTGCCTGACCCTGGGGTCGCCATTCAGCTGTCAGCCCCCACACAGGTGAGATCTGCTGTCTCCTGTGTCTTGCCCTCACATGCAGCCCAGCCCTCAGACAAGGATCCACTGGGAATTCCATGAGGATGTCCGTCCTCTGAGTGGTCCCCTCTTGTCCTTTGTCTTTCCTTGCAATTCCAGCCACCGCAGCAGCCTGGAACGCCAGTCTCTGCCCCCTCAGCTCAGCAAGCCCACCTCCTTGTGCAGTGGTGACAGGAATGGCTCCCAGGCAGAAAGGCAGGTTAGCGTGGGGCTCGCATGGGGCTCACCTCATGCGGTTTCCCTTCTCTTGGGGGTCATAGCTCCCACTGCCTGCTGTCTAAGACCTGAAGACAGTTGTCACATATTTTATCCAGCTATTTTGCTTCCAGCAGGCCAATACCAGTTATTCCCTCCTACACATGCCCAGATGTGTTTCAAGTCCAGGTATGAGTTCTCCTGGAGCAGGTGTGTGGGGATGCCGGTCCTGAAGACACAGAGCCCTGAGGGGGGACGCTGGAAGGACGGTCCTCTCCGACCTTCCCACACCATGGCCTGGGCCCATCCTGTCCGTAGTGCTGGCCACTGGTAACCCCTGATTGGCTGGTCACCTTTGCAGAGTGAAAACCCAATTCTGTGCTGACTCGTGGGAATCCCAGCTGCCACGCACATTACAGACCAGACACCAGGCTGAGTGTCTGGCAACACTGACCAGGAGCAGGAAGGTCCCGGGCTGGAGGGGGTTGGGGCAGGCCCTGCTCCCACCCTCACTCCCACATCCTGACTCTCGACATCCAGGCTGGCTTTCCCTGCCACGTGTCCTGTTGCCCTGCACAGAGTGGGAGGGGAGACATTTCTGAGGAGCTGCTGGCATGTTGAGAGCACCCAGGGCTGGGTTTCCAAGGACCCCCTGCAGCAGGGGCCTTCCTGGCCGAATCCCTTGTTTGTTTAGTGGGCTTGTTCCTGTGAGCCACAGATGCTTGCCCAGCACAGGAAGAGGCATGCAGGGAGGGTTGGGCTCCCAACCACAAAAGCACCCAGACTGGGACAGACATCAGGCTCTCAGCGCCCTTGGGGAAACATGCACATCCTGCCGGCTGGAACAAGCACCATCTCAAGAAGCTGTCATGTCAGTGGCAGCTTGCATTGTTTGTCTTGCCTCCTAGGACTCCAACCCTTAAGCAAATTAAGGAACCTGGCAGGCAGGTTGCCTCTGGGCTGCTCTTTCACCCAGCGAAGCATCAGGCAGACAGCCAATTTCAGTCAGTGACATTGCTCTTGGCTGAAAAGTGCCCTTGTCCAGTGCCATCCATTCAGCTGTGGCTGCCTCTGGGCACGTCTTCTCTGTGATAGGCACCTGCCCGGGGCCTGGTAGTGGACCCCTCCCGCCCTGCCCCTGCACAGTGACCATCTGAATCTACAGGCCCTGTGCAGACAGCTGAGGGAAGCACCCAAAATGGCAGCCGGGCTCTCACTATTTTAAGCCGGTGCGCCCCTGGTAGCTCTGAGGATTTTCACATCCATCCAGGCTGGGAGGCACGAGCGCTCTTCAGAGGAAAGGAAAGGACTCCCCAAAGCCAGGGATGTGACAAAAAGCTTCCCATGAGCTCCAGGGGTTTTGATGGGCATCTCATAGTCAAGATGGCCTGCCTCTGCGCCTGCCCCCTTTGTCCTCGGGGAGTTAGAAGGAAGGCAGCACCTGCCCCAAAGCACCCCCAGCCCACCTGCCCTGTCCCAGGTCGAGAGGGTGGGGCTGGTACCTCCTGCTGGTCCAGGGCCAGGCGCAGCAGTGCCCGTCCACACAGCGCCTGTACGTTCCCCGGCTCGGCCCGCAGCACAGAGTTGAAGTCGAACATGGCAGTCTTTTTCTGGCCCAGGAGCCCATAGCAGCGGGCACGCGTGAGCAGGGACTCAGTTGCCTGACTCCCTGGAGGAAGAGGTGTATGGCGTCAGGACCATTTGCTGGCCACGGATGGGAAAAGGTGGGCACAGTGCCTCTGTCTTCATCCAGCATTTACTGTGCCCTTCCTGGTGCCAGGTGGTGGGGAGAACCAGAGGGTGCTCAGGCTCTGGGGTCAGCTCAGGGAGCCCACAAAACCCTGGGCACCAAGATACAAGGGGCGCAGCCCGGGTTGACCTGGGGCACTGGCAGCCTGACCAGGAGGGGTGGCATCTGGAAGGCCTGGTAGACAGTCAGAGGGGGCTTCCAGAAGGAGGCGGCAGTGCAGTTGCATCTGAGGTGAGGCGCTGGGAGGAGGAAGTCAGGGCTGGGCATGGAATCGCTGCAAGCATGAAGGTACCGGGAGGGTAGGGAGGAGCCCTCCGAATTCTGGGCACAGGAGGCCTCTCCCCAGAGAGGATGCCACCACCATGCTCCTTCCGGGCGTATGTCCACTGATGGACACAGAGAACCATGCTTTGGGCTCTGTAGGACTTTGGGTCATGTCCCCTTCCCCGCTAATGTGTGCAGGGTGCGAACTCTGTGCCAGGCAGTGACCCGGCTGTCTGAGAACTAGCCCCCTTAATCCTCACTGCCCACCCCACACGCTGTCTCTGTCACCCCACTTGGAGAAGCGGGAGAGAGGGTGTGCCCCGTAAGTGCAGAGCCAGGAGTCCATCAGCCTTACGATCCGAAGTCCATACTTTGAATCCCACGCACCCCAGGAACTTGCCATGCATACTTGGGAATGTCCCTTCTAGTCACTTTGCGAGGCTCTGGCCAGGCCTCTGCCTGGCACCCAGGGTGGGGCAAGCAGGTTGGCTGGGTGAGGGGGAGGCCAGGCACACACACACACAACAGCGAGACGCCCTCACTTTTGCCGGAAAGGGCTTGGGAGCTGGGCCCTCACTTCCCCCGGTTGGAAGGAGAGGAGCTGGGCCACAGCTGTCCCTCCCCCCCTCAGGGCCCAGGGTGTGGGGAAGGCCTAGCTCAGGTCCCAGCGCGTCCAGCCCCTCTCCCAGGCTTTAGCATGCTCTCCTGGACTGCCAGGGCCCGGGTGCAGGATGCCCTCAGGGAGTGGTCCATGCCCTGTCCACCCAATGGATGTTCTCCGGTGTGCACACACCCGAGAGCCCTCGACCTGAGGGTCTGCCCGGAAACCCTGCCCCCCACCCCCAGCATGGCAGAGGCGCCCATGACCCCGTGTACCTGCCACAAGATGGGAGCCCTGTGGGCGGTGGGCAGCTCCTACCTGCCGCAAAGATGGCCAGAGAGAGGTAGGAGATGGCCTCCCTGGCGTGGGCCCCGCCCTCGGCCCCGCCTTGCCGCGCCCGCAGGATGGCCAGGGCCCGAGTATGGCAGTGGCAGCGCAGCAGCTGCCGGTCCTCGTTGCGGAAGACATCCAGGGTGGGCTGGAGGCAGGCCGTATCCCCAGACTGGACCACCTTCTTCACCAGCTGCAGGGGCAGGAAAGTCACCAGTTCCTGCCCGTGCTTTACTTCCAGCCCATTCCACTCCCAGGCTCTTTGCAGGGCAGGGCTCACAGGGGCCTGGCTCATTGGATGTGGCTCAGAAGGCCGTGGTTTGCGCAGGCGCGCAGGCCTGGCGAACAGGGGCGTGGCGAACAAGGGCGTGGCTCTTGGGGGCGTGGCTCACGAAGCCAGTGCCCAGGAACTGCGTGTCCCCATCGTGGAGCACAGGGAACACTGGGGGCCAGGAGGTGTGAGCGCCCCTCTGGCCTGCTCCTCTCTACTTCGTGGCGTGGGTATTGGCGCCTTAGTGTCCCTGAGCCTTGCCTCCTTCTCTGTGACATGGAGGTAGAAATATTGACTGATGGGTCCACTTCCCGCAGGTACAAATGAGAAGTGAGAGGAAAGGGGCCTTTCAAATCATAAAGTGACAGAGGGCACCAGGAGTCCTTCAAAAGGCGCTGAGCAAATGCCCTGGGACCAGCGCCCGCTCTGTGTGGAGCGAGCCCCAGAATGGACATGACCTTGGCAATCAGAGGGGCTCCACCCCAAAGAGACCCCATGGTGCTCCTGCTGGCCGCTCACTGAGGACACAGGTCCCAAAGCACCCTTTTCCCCCACCTGTAAGGCCCAGTGCAGGGAGACCAGGCATCCAAACCAGGCCAGAGGGGAAGGAGGACTCTGACAGGAGACAGCCCCACATCTCCCCCTGGGATGTCACCCTCTGACCCTGTCCCAACAGGAAGCCTCATAACGCCCGAGGAAGGAGAAGTTCTGCTTTTCCTGGGAGCAGAGGGATCTTGGAGCAGGTCAAGGCACGCAGGGCCTGAGGGCCTGGGGGCCCCTCTGCCATGCCCTCTTCCCGGGGCAGGGTAAATCCAAGCCGAGTTTACATGGGAGATTTAGGATGAAGCTCGGCCTACACTCGACTCTTGGCCCCTTCTCTTCATAACAACAAAAGCAAATCCAGAGCGCCTACTGCCTGCTGGGGGCCTGCTGGGCCCTGGGGCACCTGCTCCAGCTCATTCCTATGACAACTGGCAAGACCAGGCCCAGATGAGGAGCCTGAGAAGTGAGGGACCTGCCAGAGGGGGCAGAGCTGGGGCTGGGACAGGCTGTGCCTGCTCCAACATCCGGGTGTGGGAGCAGAGTGGGGCGTCACGAGGCCTGGTGCCCTGTGCAGAGCGGGGCCCCATTTCCACCTGCCCTGCTGTGGCCCACCGCCCTCACCTGGTTGGCGTCGTAGAAGAAGCCTCTTCGAAGTTGCAGCAGGGCCAGCCGCACCAGCACAGGTGCCGCCTGGGGCCTCCGGGGCGGGGCCACCAGCAGCACCTTGTGGGCCTCGTCCAGGCGGCCCAGGCGGTACAGGGCGTCTGCCACCAGGAGGCGCGGAGCCTCGTCCTCCGAGTCCAGCTCCATCAGGAGCGTGGCCAGATGGTACACACCTTGGGCGTCCCTGCAGAGAGAGCGCAGGGGAGTGCCGGGCCCTCCTCTAGCACTTCCACCTGCCCAGGTCGGCCAGCCACAGGCAAGTCCTGTCCGTGTGCCTGGCCCAGGCAGCGCCCTTCCTGCTGGACTGCACACACCTGGGTGCTATGGAAGGACCCTCGGCTCTCACTCCCTTTCTATCTGCTACCACCCTGCGGGGCAGGCATCTTACAGGTGGGGAAGGAGGCTGTGTGTCCACCCTGAGCCAGCCCTGCCTTAGTTCCCTTTTCTGCAAAACCAGGATAACAATATGGGCTTCAGAGGCCTGTTGGAGGCAGAGCGAGGGAACACAGCGCTTGTTAGGCTGCTGGTGCCCTGGGAATGGGAGTGCATGCCCGCTGGGAGAAGGGCCAATTCCTAGAGAACAAATACGAGGGGCCCCAACCACACACGTGACAGTGCCTCCTCACCAGCAAGTCAAAGCAATGCAAACCAAGCAACCAGGGGACAGAGGAAGTGTGTGTGTGTGTGTGTGTGTGTGTGTGTGTGTGGTGACGTCGCACATGCCCCCCACTTAGCCCCCAGCTCAGGGATTGAGCTTTGCCACCTCTGGGCAATCAGAGGAGCGCACATGAGAGCAGCTGCGGGCTCACCACTGAACTGGCAGGGAATTTGTAAAGGAACCTCAGGGCTGGGTGTGGGGCCACGTGGGGAGCACCCAGAGTCAAGGGCCTGATGGGGCGTGCTCCCTGACCCGGGACGCCTCCTCTGACTCCATCTTACGGGACGTCTCCCGGGATGGTTATAACTAAGAGCAGCCCTGGCTGACGGTGCTCTGGGCTGCGGGAAACAGGTCTCGCTGCAAAGGAGTCTCATCATCTCCTGAGTGGAAAAGGTGGGATGCAAATTGCACATACAGCACAATCTGGGTTGTGAGCTGTATTTTATATGCACAAAGAGAACCAACTAGAAAGGGTTGCTAACGGTGGGATGATGGGTTTCATTTTTTCATTTCCGTGTTTGAGTTTCTAATTTTCTGCAAGTCGGTCCTTCAATGCATCGCTGTTGGGGACTGAGGTCTGGGCCCCTGCCCTAAATCTGCCACCCATGATTTAGGGAAATCACCCACCTGCTCCCTGCCTCAGTTTGCTCATCTGTAAGCCTGGAAGAAACACACCCTGGCTACGTGGCAGGAGCCCAGAATGAAGCAGCCCCAGGCGAGCGCAGGGCTAGTTTTTACCCTTCCTGTGCAGCAGGGCTGTCCATCTCCGAGGCCTTACTCCGGCGGCCTTGCGCGCCCAAGGGTCCTGGGTCCGGCTTCCGCTGTAGCATCCTGCGGCCCTCCTCCCGCAGCACCGTCAGCAGCAGCCCCCGCTGGTTCCAGGGCACGTAGGCCTTGGCGACGAGCAGAGCCTCGTCGGGCCGCAGACGGCAGGCGGTGACATAGTCCAGCGCGCCCAGAAATGCGCTGCCCGCCAGCACTCGCAGCAGCCCGCGTCCGCACAGTGCACGCACACAGCCGCTCGGGTGCGGCGGCCCCTGCTCCACCACCGCCTGGAAGTCCTCCCGGGCCCGCACCGCGTCGCCGACGTGCAGCGCGCAGAAGCCGCGAAGCACCAATAGGGGAGCGCGGTCGTCCGCATGGTCCCTGGGGTTCAAGGGCCGCAGCAGGCGCTCGCACAGCGTCTGAGCGCCCGCCGCGTTCCCGGCCAACAGCAGGCACTCGGCCAGGCGGGCGCCCAGGGCCGGACGCTCCCGGGGCGGTGCCACACGCAGCAGAACTCGGAGCGCCCGGGTCACCGGGGCCAGCAGCTCGCGGCCTGAGTCCTCCCGAAGCTCGGGGCGACTCCGTACCGCCTCCTGGAAGTGGGCAAAACCCATGTCCGCGGCCTCCTGTGCCTGCACCCGCACCCGCGCCCGGTCCTCGGTCGAGAGGACAGCCTCGAATTGCCTTCGCGCCCCTGAGGGGCTTTCACGGAAGGCCTGGTGCAGGTCCCCAAGCAGGTCCTGGACCCCGCTGTCCAGGAAGAAGGCTGCGGCCGCTCGGGTGACCAGCAGGGCGGCCAGACGCTCACCTGGGGAAGAGAACAGAGGCGTTGGTCCTGCCTGTTGGGCCGGTCCTACCCGGGTGCACCTCTAGCGCCCCAACTGACCCTCTGCAGCATTACTGCTCAGGGATTCTCCCTCTCTCCCAGGACAGAGCACCAGGATGAGAGCAGGCAGGAGGCGGGGAAGCTCTTTGATGCAGGAGCAGGACCAGAAGCAGGTGGGACAGCAGGAGTGGCAGCTGCCCTGGCTGCCAACACAGCACCTGCTCTCAGCGGGGTTCAAAGTCAGTGCCAGGGTTCAGCCAACACAGACATTTAGTTACAATGCCTCTTCCTCCCGCCTCCACCTGTTAGTGATGGATTTCAGGACTGAGTTCCTTCTCCTGCCATCAGCCCTAGGACAGAGCTGAGGTCTGACCCTGTGACCTTGGTAGGGACTAGTCACTGCAGCATCTTTGTTTCTTGCCTTCTTTGGGCTCTGTTGTGACTCAACACTTCCCTTCTCTGAAACAGAGATCTCCCTTATCAGGTCCAGGAAAGAGGGCATGACGTGCCCAATGCCACTTACAGAGTGGGGGACTCGGGCCACTTACTGAGTCTTCTGTGCCTCAGTTTCCTCTTTTGCTTTGTAATGGGATGACATGGTCTACACTCACAGGGCTGTGAGGATTAAATGGATGAATGCACGTCCAGTGCCTGGAACAGGGCCTGGTGGGCAGTGTTACTCAGTGAGGTTTCCCATCACTGACAGCGTCACCTCCCCCAGCGGCACACTTTATGTCTGAACACCTTGAACATGCTCAGTTGATCTCGGGCTTCTGATTGGTGAAGAAAGCTGAGCCGCCCCATCCCCAACTGGGCCCCCGGCAGGCACACACTATTGAGGGAATCCTAGGAAACTCAGTGCTGGCAGGAGCTCCAGGTCATGGGCCTCCCCCCTTATATTACAGGTTTAGAAAGTGTTGGTGGGGAGAGGACATTCTCCAAGCCCCAACGAGTCTCGATCCCAGGTCTCTGAACCTTTAGTGCTTTTTGCACAGCCCTGCAGAATTCTCAAGGAGCTTTTCCTTATAACCTAATGCAGTCGCCACGGCAATAATAACCTTTTACATTGAAACAGGAGAGGACAAAGCACTTTCACTTCTGCATGGAAGCAAAACTGCCGCCGCCCTGCCCTGCTGCCATTGTGGGTAAGTGTCACATTACAGCCCAGAGCCAAGTAAAAACAGCATCTTGTACCCTGAGGTCAACCAACCAACAAGGCAGCCAGCAGCAGGGTCACCCTGTCCAGTCCTGGTGGCCAAAGTAAAAGAAACTTTCAGCCTTTCCCGTCAGTTACTTGGTCCTAATAACACAACTCTAGCCCAAATTTGTGCAGCAGTTCATGGAGCCCCTGGGATCTGGGGGGGGGGGGCAGCTATTTCTTTACATGTAGAAGTGTGTTCTCTGCTCTGCTTCTGAGACCCCACTTCCACATGTTAGACTTCTAGGCGTTGTCCTATAAGGCACTGAGACTCGGTACATTTTCCGTCTGTTCTTCACATTGGATAATTTCTCTTCTGTCTTGAAGTTCACTGCTTCTCCTGCTGTTTCCAACATGAATTTTTCATTTCAGATTTTCAATTCTAGAATTTTCATTTTTAATGGTTTCTATTTATCTCCTGAGATTGCAGATCTATTCATTCATTATGACTATATTTTCCTTTAGTCCTGAGTATATGTCTAACAGTTCCTTTAAAGTCTTTTGAATGCTAATTTTAGCACCTGGAGTATCCCAAGGTCAGTTTCTATTGACTCCTTTTTCTGTTGACTGTTGCTCACATTTTTTTTCCCTGTCTCTTTGCATGTCTAGTCACTCTTTATTGTGCACTAGGCATCTGGCAGATGCTTTGTAGAGACTCTGGATTCAGTTAAGTTCCTCTGAAGAAAACATACTTTTATTTTAATAGGCAGTTAAACTGGATAGAATCAAACTCCATATTTTGTCTCTTTGGTGGGCAGCAGTTGAAATCGCCATTTAGTTCTTGGACCTCCTAATGGCTGCTTTTTCAAGCCACCCAGTGTCTCCCATGTATGTATAGTTTGGTGGTCAGCTGAGGATCTGAATAGATTTAATACACAGATTTTGGGTCTCACCCCCTCTGTGGCTTCCTCCTTTGTAGGACTTCCCTCCTAATCTTCCAGCCACTTTTTTTTTCCAGCCTTGAACTCTGTCCTATGACATCTTAAACCAGTAAAACTGCAGCTTTCTGTTTCACGTGGATAAAACCTGGATTGAGGAGTTTCTTTACGCAAAAAGCTGCAAGCATGCAGTGTCATCCTGCATAGTCCTCATCTTTCCACTTCCAGTTTCTGCCTGCATTTGCTCACTGTTCAGTACCTTCAAATGGTTGCATTTTATATTTTGTCTAAATTTTATTGTTGTTATCTGTGGGACACATGGTCTGGTCAAACTAATTCACCATTACTGGAAGCCAGACTCTTCTACTGTTAGACTTAAAAATTTTGGCAATCTGGGGGATATGAAATGCTATCCATTGTTATTTTAATTTTAATTTTCCCGATTACTAACAAGGCTCATTTATTTAAAAATACTTTTTCCCCCTACAATCTGGTGGATATCTCATTTTAATTCACATTTGTATCATTACTATGATGTTGGACATTTTCCACATGTTTATAGCCATCTGTATTTTCTCTTTTGGGAAATGCTTTTGCCAAATCTAGTACCGCATTTTTTTTTCATTATTGATATGTAGGAATTCTTCAAATACTCTGGGTGCTAATTTTTCCTCATTGTACATTTTGCAAACATTCTGTCTCTGTTGTGGGTTGTCCTTTCATTTTCTATAGTTATGGGCAAAACAGAAGTTTAAAAATTTTAATTTAGCCAAAGGTATCAAATTATCCTTTATTCTTTCCACTTTTGGTATCTTACGAAGCCCAGCTGGTCACAGAAGTCTTAGTGATATCCTCTTATACTTTCTTTCAGAAACTGTAAAACTTAGCGATTGACATAATCCCTTTGGATTTTCGTTTTTTGCGTGGTTTGAAGTAGATAATCAGCACCACCTGCTGGACAGTGGTCCCCTTCTTTCCTATGCTCGCTCTTACGTATTAAGTTCCAGATGTACGTGGGTCTGTTTCTGGCCTAACCTGTTTTATTCATCTTTCTATCTATCCCTTAGCTCTGTAACCTTCTGTATTGGTTGCTACAGCCTTGCATTAACTGGTAGAGCACATCTTTACACCACCACCACCACCTCCATCTTCTCCCTTCCTCTCCCTCCTCCTCCCTTTCCTCGTCCTCCTTCTTCCTTGTCTTGTCTATTATTGGTCTTTTGCTGTTCTGTCATATCATCAAAACTTTCTAACAATCGACATTGCATCTCTCTGCTTATATAGGTATTCTTTATTATCTTTTAATAAAGTTTTACAATTTTCTCCTTAAAGTCATATCACTCTGAAATAAATTATTTTCTGATGCTATAGTAAGCAGTATATTTTTAAAACATAAAGTTTCTGTTTGTTGCTGGTGTCTTTAAATATAAATGCTTCTTGTATATCCTGTTAAATTCTGTTCCTATGTTTAATACATTTTTGTTTTTTTTTGCGGGGGAGTTTCTACATAGCTAATCATATTCTCTGGAATAGTGATAACTTTGTTTCTTCCCTTCTAGTCTTACATGTTTTTCCCCCTTCTTATTGTATTGCATTGGCTAGCATCTCTGGTACAATGATGGATAACTGGGAAAGTGGACAGCCACCTCATTTTTTATTTTAAATGGAAGACTTCTAAAATATCACCACCAAGTATGATATATTTGGTGAGTTTTTGATAGATATTATCTTTCTGCATAGTTCTTAATGAAAAACTTTGAATGCGTGGGCAATGGTTGCCCTGGGTGCTTTGGGAGGACAAGCGCTCAGGGAACCCCGGCACGTGGATGCTTACACACTGGGAGGCTTAAGTTAAAGCTGTCTTATTCTGCATTGAGTGTCCCTGTGTGTCTAGTTACTGAAAAGGGCAGAACACTTCCCAAATTATAGAAGCGTTGCTCAGTGTTTCCAAGGACTTTTGATAAATAACCTTGAGATTAGAATACATTTGTTATGGGAACTACATTTATAAAAAGTTTGTGATAGGAAATTTATTTGTTTACATCATAAGGCACGCTGTGCTGCTGGTGGTGATAAGGTGACTCCCTGTGACATAGATGACTTAGGTTTAATTGACACAGTGAGTCTTAGGGAAGATGCTCTTGTCCAGTTCACAGCCAAGGCTGGACAGAGCCAAGCTTCCTGAGGGGGTGGGAGTGGGGAGAAGCAATGACTTGTCTCCTGAGGCTGTAGTCATCTGGAGGTTCTGGATTTCTGCAGGGTCTCTATTGGTCATTAAAGTGGAAGACCCCTCTACCATGGGAGTTTCTGAATGTCCTCAGCCTGTGTGCCATTGGCCACTGCTCACCAGCCACTGCATGTTTGTGCTTTGGGCATGGAGGGTCCCCTAGTTTCTCATAAGCTCAAGATTCTTTGTAACTCTGTTTAACATTTTTATACCTTTTACAGTGGGAGGATTTCAGGGTATCTGGTCTAGCATATTTCTAGAAACAAATTTACCCGCTCACTTTTCAGTTCTCTCTGTCTGGTCCCCCTCCCACACTGGGGTCACCATAACCTTCCCGCAGCACACTTAACAGATGCTTTCTGTCTTCTCTTCGTGGACGTCACAGCAGCAGCTGTCAGTGCAGTGCACCCCTCTTCATCCTGCAAACACCCTCAGTGTCTGGCCCTCACCATCACCCTGCAGGCCTCTCAGTTCCCTCCTTCTTCTTGTCCTCCTGTCCTCTTTCCTGGGTCTTATTTTGGGGGGCAGTATGGTGGGTGGTTAGGAGCACCCCGGGGGTCAAATTTCAGCCTAACGTAAACACTCCGGGAGTCCCGGCAGTGCCCTTGGGCACTGGGGATGTGGTTGCACCTATCACCAACGGGGGCTGAGCGAATGCAATGAAAATGTGTATCAAACCCTTAAAATGGGCTTCACCCTTAGTGTTCAATGGTGACCAGTAACATGCCGTTCCCCGCCTGTGGGTGTCCGGCTGCCCTCCTCCCTCCTCCCTGCTCACTCCCTATCTGGATCCTTGACTTTAAATCCCTTCTCTGTGTGGACACATCCAAAACCACTTCTTCAAACCAAGCCCGCTCTCATCGCAAGGCTCATGTTTTCGGCTGCCTAGTGACACCTGCACTTGATTGGCTCAAGGGACACGTTTTTGAGCACTTAGTGGTGACACCATTTTAAGGATTTTGATACTCGTTTTCACTGAATCTGCCCAGCAACCCTCAGAAGTGGGTGCAGCCACCATCCCCTCGGGGAAAACCCCACAGAGAGGCCACGCAGTTGGGGGGCAGCTCAGACTGCTCATGCTGGGGGCAGTGTGGCCCCTGACACCCACCCCACTGCCTAGTCCCCACAGAAGGAGGACCGACAAAGGAGCCTCAGGAGCACTATCGCAAACGGGGTGTGTGTAAAACCCCTGACACCCCCTTTCTTGTCTGCTCCTCCCCTACCCACTGCAATCCAATTGCTGAAGGCGAATTCTTAAAATCATCTTTGACCTTTCTCCACACTCCTCTCTCCACCGTGAACACCAAGCACAACCTTATCATCTCTAATTCAGTGATATCTCAGAACCATCACCTCTCTCCGACCTGTTTGATCTGAGCGTCCACAATCTCTTGCCTTCTAGCCTCCCGGCCGGGTCCTCCTCCCAGCCCCCAGCAGGTGTGGTTCTCACCCCGGCTCCCACAGCACGTTCTGCACACAGCAGCCAGAGGAAACTTTCCACATGCAACCCAGTGCACCTCACTTCATAGTTTAAAACTTGCCATGGCTTCTTGCTGCTCTGAGGACAATCCAAAGTCCTTTGAAGGCCAGCAGGGCCTTCTGTCTCCCTCTGTCCCCTCCCTTCTGTCAGCCACCCCAGCTCCGTTCAGTGGCATGGACACCCCAAGTTTTTTCTCCCTTAGGGGCCTGGCACATTCTGCTTCTGCTGCCTGGCATCAGCTCAGACGACACCTCCGAGAAGCCTTCCCTGACCACCTGGCTAAAGGAGTACGTTGCACGTTCCATTTCCCAAAGCACGTGTTTTGTTTGCTTCTTTTCTTGGGTGCTTCGTTTGTAAGGGCAGGGGCCTGACCATCTTGTTACTGTGGTGTCCTGGCCCCAGCACCAGCCCCACACCCACCGTAACGAGGACTTAACCATGCTGTGAAGGAATGGCCCTTACGGGGATGTGATCGGCACTCCTACCTTGCGGTCTGCTGCCCGTCAGGTCAGACTCAAGGGCCCGGCTACATGCCGCCCGGCAGTCCTCATACCTGCCACCGCGGAGCAGAGTTTCAGGTGACAGGGCATCGCTCCAGGTGCCTTCGGGGTCCAGGGCTGCCAGGAGTCTGTGGGGGTCGGTCTCCTGCTGGCAGCTGCTGTGCCCAGCCTGCTGGCTCCTTGAGATGTGGTCCTGGAGGCTGCTGACAAGCACGGGGAGGTAAGGCTGCTGGTGGGTGCGGACAAACGCCACAGTCCTGTCGGC
This sequence comes from Rhinolophus sinicus, assembly GCF_057876585.1. NCBI lineage: Eukaryota > Metazoa > Chordata > Mammalia > Chiroptera > Rhinolophidae > Rhinolophus > Rhinolophus sinicus. Next base: position 1,369,711 of record NC_142514.1, read on the forward strand.
GCTTGAGGTGAAGGCCTGGATATAGTCGGCCAGGCCAGCGTCCACCTGCGCCCCGGACAGGACCCAGGCTAGGGCGCGGGTCAGTCGCAGCTCCAGGCTTTGCTGGGTGTGAGCGTCTAGCAGGGCGCCACACCGCCGCACGACCTCCTGGTGGTGCCCGTGTGCCAGCAGGCCGGCCAAGGAGTGCAGGACGGCGGCCGGGTGGTCCGGGCAGAGGGTGGCCAGGAAGGCAGAGGCCAAGGTCCCAGTCAGGGAGACCACCGCCATGCCGTCCCAGTGGATGGCCGGGATCTGACTGTCACCGCGGCACCAGGCCTCCAGGGTGGCTAGCACGGGTGCCCCCCGAGCCGCGGCCAGGGCTGCTCGGACGCTCCGCACGGCCGAGGGGGCGTGGCAGCTGAAGGCGGCCAGGTAGAAGGCGGTGGCCAGTGGGGGCTCCCCCAGGGCCAGGTGCTGGTCCCCCTCGCGGCAGAGGCTGGCCACAAGCTCCTGGGCCGACATCACGCCCTTGCCCCCGATGGGTCCATGTCCAGTCCTCGCGGGCACCTGCATGGGGGGCGTGGTTACTGCAAAGGCGGTTGTCAGCCAGACAGCCCCGCCCCCCCTCACTGAGACCTCAGGGTCCACTCTGCCCCTGCCCGCTGAGTGAGAGTAAGGTGGTGCTTGTTCTGCAGGCGGTTTCCGTGGGGCTGGGGGCTGCACCAGGGTGCCCAGCCAGGCTCCCAGCCAGCTACTTGCCTCTGGGCCTCAGCTTCCCCCTCTGCAGAATGGGACTGGGACTCCGCTCAGCAATGTACCATCTAGGGACACCTGACCCCTGAGTACCCACGTGGGGAGGAGTCGGGTGGCCTCAGGGGTCAGAGACCTCAAGTCCTCGCTTCACCTCCTGCCCCCCCCCAGCACAGTGCCCCCTGGGAAGGCGGATACCCTCTACCCCAATCAATCCAGTTCACACAGGCGTCCCCCAGCCATCTCAGCACTGAGACTCCACACACCTGCCAGCCCTCAGGGTCACACCCCTGCTCACCTCTCACACCTGAGCAATGTGGGATGGGGCCCAGGTGCTGGGGTGGTGAGGGGCTCTACCTGGCTCTTGAGTGGAGAGCAATTTGGCCCAGGCCAGAGGTCAGTTCTGGGGTCGGTTTGGGGACCAGCCCTGCCATGCACCTGTCCCCTTCCCAAACCTTCTTACCTGAAGAACTACTCACAGCCCTTTCTCTCCTTGCCCCCCAAGTGCCTGCAGACAAGTCCCGCACCCAATAAATGCTCTCTGACACACACAGACACGCACTCACGCACGCGCACACACGTGTACACACAGGCACACACTCACACATGCACACACACATGCATATGGCATACAAACATATATAGGCACACACACTCACACTCGCCTGTGCTCGGGGGTTGTGTCCAGCGCTCGGGGAAGGAAAAGGCGCTCGAGACCCAAATTCGCTCGCGGCGCGGTGGAGGAGCTGTGGGCGCGGTTCCTCCCGACGGTCAGTGGGGCTGGGCTCCCTGTCGCCCCACCGCCGCTGCTCGGGTGGACCGGGGTGGCGGGTGCGTTTCCCAGGAGAGCGTCAACACCCCACCGCCCGCTGCTCAGCGGCGCCCCCAGCGGCCGCGCGCTCCCGCCGCGGACCCTGCCCTCCCCACCCGTCACCTCCGACCCTGCTCCCTTCTCCGCCCCGCCCTCCCCACAGGCGGGAGCTCAAGGAGGGCAGAGCCGACCCTGCAGGGCCCGGATTTGAGCAGCTTCGGATCAGGGAACCCATCCTGCGGGGGGTTCGGGGTGCGGAGCCCCTGGGCGGTAGAGTGGAGCTGCCGGCACTGTAGAGCCAGCCCTCACCCGCAGCCCAGGAGGAAGCTCCCGGAGGGGGCGTCCTGGCCCCTTCCATCCCCAGAACTCTGCCTGGCAGCTCCCCAGCCCCTTTCTACCCAGCCTGCGCAGCGCCCCGGTCCCTCCTCCTGCAGTTTGCTTCCAGGAAAACTGCCCCAGGCCACCCTGTCCACCTGGGTTCCTGTGGATCTTCCCACCGGACTTGGGCGCCCTCCCCACAGGCTGCTCCTGGCACGGTAGGCAGACTGGGACCCTCTGCAAGCTCATCCCCTCACCAGCTTCTGCCCTCTGGCACTGGGCTTGTCCTGAGCAGAGGGCCTGTCCCTCTTTGCACCTATGTAGGCCCAGAAGGTGGCTGTAAGCTGTGACACGAGTCTGTAGTACCAGGTGATATCTTAGGAATCCCTTCCCTGCCCCCAGCAGCAAGAAGGAAAGGTGTGAGATGCTGAGTCTGGCTGGCACAGACCCCTGCGCTGGGGTGGGGGCCCTGGGGAGGGGAGGGGAGTTGCAGGTCCCTGCAGAAAAGGGGCTGCTTTGGGCAAGGGCCTCTCCGGACTCTAGATGCCAAGGTGCCCAGATGTCAGGCAAAGTCCAGGTCCTCTGTGTGCCTCAGGGAGCCAGGTGGGGTGCCTGCTGGGTGGGGGGGAGGGCCTGTGAGGCAGGGAGGGTGGGGGCACCGAGAGTGTGGGGTGCTGTGTCTCTGACGTCTTTCCCAGGGTCTGGGCCTCCTGGGATGTGGTCTGCTGGCCGTTAGGGAGTGTGGGTCAAATTCTGCAGCAGGGAGACAGGTGTGGTCAGCAGGGCCTGGTCTTCCTGTCCAGCCCCTGGCCTGCTCTGCAGCTCCCTGACCTGCACAAAGGCACAGCACCCAAGCGAGGAGCACTGTGCTGACAGTTTATGAAAACATTTCCCATTGCTTTGATTACTTTCATTTTAATTACCCTAATTAGGTGAGAGCCATAATGGAGCAGGGCTGTCACGAGGGCTGTGGGAAGGGCCCGGGGCGAGGAGGCAGCCGGGCTGCACCACATCCGTCTCACATTAGCCCTGATGGGTCCCCCGAGTCTCTGCCCTGCACGGTGCCCATGGACCTGCAGGCGCTGGCCAGATAAGCCTGGTGGCCTCGGCAGATCACAAGCTGTGATCGCAGCCCCCATCTGAGAGCAGCACACCCAAGGCAGGTAACCTCTGGGCTTTGTGCCATGGCAGGGGTGGGGGTGGGGGTGTCAGGCTGCAAGACCATGAGTAGGTATGGAGCATACGGATGGACGTGTGTTTCTTTAGGCCCCAGGTAAAGACCAAATTTGGAAGGCGGCTGACTTCCTCAGCTGCAGTGGGAGGGTTCCCCGTTTCTGACGTGTGTCCGGTGGCGGTGATTCTGAGCACTTGCCCTTTGCACTGCTGTGCCCATCAAAAGCTCGATGGGACAGGACAGGTGGCATCTTTGTGGGAGGTTCATGGCTCACACACAGCTTTAGGGGCAAACAGGGTCTCACTGTGACGGGAGCATTAGACTCCAACTGAACACATGTGTGCATATGTTGACGCCCTGCTGTGCCAGGAACCCAGCAAGAGCCCACCTGCAGCCCAGGGCCAAGGTCATCACCAAGCCCGACAAGAATACGGGCCCAAGGAATGTTCTGACGCCCCACGGGCCGTCCCTCCTGCCCCGTGCATTCTGCCTGCCAGTGGCCCCGTTTATGTGGTCAGACCTGGTCGGGTTTAGGGAGGGACAGTCTGCGGCCACTAGCCCCTGCAGGGATACCCTGCACGCCCCAAAGTGGCCATGACACGACACGCCGCCCTGAGGTGCATGGCCACCGTGTTGGGTCTCAGCTGGAGCACCCAGTCCCTTCTCAGGAAGCTGTCCAGGTCATCCCCTGAACCTGGGATAAAGACCAGCCAGCTGGAAGGACGGCCTGAGCACCATTGCCGAGTTTCCTTCGGTCCCAGCAGAGGCACAGCAGGGAAGTTGGAAATGGAAGTAGTTTATGAAAGTGGATGGTTGGCGATGGCTTGCGGTGACCTTGTGTTTTTGGGGCTTTCCCCTGTGCAGGGTGGGGTGAGTAGGCACTTGTAGGTCCTGTCTGCAGATGCGCAGAGCAGTGAGGTCCCCTTCCTGGGACGAAGCGCTCATGCTGAATCTTCACGACTCCTCAGGTGTACCCTGAGGGGGACTAGAGGCCATCAGGTTGGGGAAGTCCACTTTACCCATCACCTTTATTACAAGCAGCTGTGTTTTCCTCACCTTGCTCACTGCCTGTCCTCCAGGCACCTGAGAGCTCCCCAAGGTCAGGTTGGAGCCCAGTGCTGGGCCCAAAAATCAGGAAGTGGGTGCCAGCCCAGGTCCCTGCCTGTAGCCCCTGCTGTGGCCCCAGAAGGACCAGGGGTTCCCAGGTGGCTCCTCCCAGAGGGAAGTCTGTGTTCTCCTGACACCCATGAGCCAACATCAATGCCAGGGCCCAGGGCAGGGCTCCCAAGCGGGGACCCTTTGCATGACCGGGGAGGCAAGCTGGGCAGGCCTTGCACCCACCCGCAGTGGCCCCGAGGGAGGGCAGGGCCCACACAGCCCCAGACTGGAGCTTGTGCTTGCTCCCTGTGGGCTCCCCTGAGACACCCCGCCCTCCCCTCTTCTGCAGATACCCAACCCCGGAAGACAGACTCATTTCATCTCAGCCAATCCCAACTGGAAGGGAGAACCCTTAGCAATAGCCCATGACTGTACCCAACACCCCAAAAAGATGACCTTGGGCTCTCTCAGGGGTGCTTCTCGCTCTCCCCCACCGGGAGCCAGGTGCAGCTCCGGTCATTTCTCTAGGCTCAGCTCACACAGTCCCGCACACCCCAGTGTGCCCTCTGAGGGTGTGAGAGCTTAGCCAGAGCCCCCTGGCTGCAGGACTCAGAACACCCCACGGCTCTCAGCAGCCCCTTGGCCCTGGGGTGAGGGGGCTTACCTGTGGCTGTAGTGGCCTGACACCTGTAGGGATCCAGGGGACCAGGGTTGGTGGGACCTGGTTGTGACCAGATGAAATTTCAGCCTCAGGTCCCTGCTGCCAGACAGTGGACCCAGTGGTGGGGAGTTCAGTCCTTGGGAGCGGGGAGCGGGGAGCCTGGGAGGAGAGGCCTGTTTTTTTGGGGCCCTTCCTCCTGGCCCCTGACCACCCACAGTCCTGAACCCCCTCCTCACTGGCCTTGCTGAGCTTGCTAGCCTGGCAGCAGGTGCGTGGGCGGGGCCACACCTGTCACAGGTGGCTCTCCCTTCTATCGCTGATCAATAATGCAGTGGGGGAGGAGCCCCTCACCCACCTGCCCACCTGTCGCTCTGGGAGTGTTTTGATCTCAATTACAGGGGTGGTGGTTTGCCGAGGGCCACCTCCGCGTTAGGGGTGCTATTGTGGGTAAACCTCCTGGCTAGGGGAGCAGGTTTGAGGTATTATATCCTAGTGCTGTGGAGATGGCCCTTCTGTTTTTATCAGTCTTCTATGCCTCCCCTAAACTAACAGCTCCTGTTCATGGGACCTGCCGCTCCCCTCTCCTGCCCATCTCCCAGCACCCTGGTCACTCAGCCCAGCCACACTAGCCCTCTTGCTTGCCTGACTTCACCCGTTCCCTGGCAAGCCTGTGTCTGCCTCAGGGCTTCTGCACTGCCAGCCCCTCATCCCCCGTACTTCCTCCCTCACTTCTTTCAGGTCTCTGCTAGAGGCACCTTTGCTGACCCCCCTCATTTCAAATAGCTCCCCATTCCTCTCTGCCCGTTCCATTACCCAGCACCATTCACTTGTCTATTGTTGGCTTTTCTTGTTGGGATGGTGGCTCCAGGAGGGTGGGGTTGGGCTGCCACTGCCCAGCAGGAACCTGGCAGGTGGGAGAGGAAGGAGGAGGGAGGGAGACAAGTATGGCAGGAATGCAGCCAGGCCTCGGCCTCTGTCACCTTGGGGCTGCCATGCAGGGAGGACTTGGGCTCCTACAGAGGGGTCGGCCTCGATCCGTAGATCTCCCCAAATCCAGCGCCTTAAACAGATACCATCTGTTGTTGCTCAGAGCAGATTCGGAGCAGCCCTAAAGGCAGGAAGTTTGGGAAGTTCACTTTCCCCCGTAGCCGGCCTACTTTCTCCTCTGCCTTTTCCTTCCTCTGAAACTTGGTAACCAACAGGGGATGGGAGATTAATGGGCCGAACTGCCGGCCGCCTTGTGTACAGAGCCTTTATTGGTTTGCACTAACGAAGTTTATCAACTAGGCACGGAATCATCAATCATGCAGAAAAATAACACAGCGAAATGACTTTTCAAAATGTCGTTGGTATAATTATCATCTTGCCCATTACACTAAATGCCGCCATTTATATCTGCGATGCTTAAGTATGCAAACAGTAATTAACGTGGTAATGAACCGGGGGCCCCAGAGCCTCCCCTCCCAGAGCTAATTTACATGTTAATTATCATTAGCGACCAGGGAAACAAGTTATAAACAGCCTAATTAGCAGCCAGATCATTTTTACAAGAAATTGTGTGCACTTTGACACGTGAGCGAGTGTTAGATTAATGAAGTCAGGTGGCAGTGCCCGTCCTGGGGGTGGGGTGCCCTCAGTGCGGAGGCCTCGGTGGCCTCACTGGCCGTGGTGGCATCAGTAGGTGGGTGCTGTTAGGTGTGGGCATCATGGCTGGATGCAGAGCCGCTCAGCGGGTACTAGGGATGGGGCCCAGAGAGAGCAGTCGAGGCTGAAGTGTCAGGCGGCCCCTGGCATTGCCCAGGGCATGGCCTCTCCCTCCTGCTCAGGCTGTGGTCTCAGGATGGACATGCGGAGCCAGGACTCCAGCCTGGGCTGGGTGAGCCGGGGGTGGGGTGGGGTGGTCCCTGTGAGAGAAAACATTCTGACACTGAAACTGGAAGGAAGTTTTTATGCAAGACTACTGCAGCAGGGGAGAGAGTGAGCTCCACACAACACAGCACAGACAAGCGGTTTACAGCCCAGGAGCAGCGCGAGGGTGTCAGCGGGTGGAAAATGACATCAGGGTGCAGGGGTTCCTGCAGAAGCAGGTCAGGGTGAATGGACATCAAGGGTGGGCACAGGGAATTTGATCCACTACCAAGGGGAGGGAGGTTTCCCCCTAACTGACTTAGTAGGAGTTTTGATGCCACTGGACTCAGCATGCTGGGGATAGGACCCAAGGACGGGGCCCAGTGAACAAGGGGGCTCAAAGAGCCTGTCTGAAGTGTGGTGAAGAGAGCTTTGTCACCACAATATCTGCATTTCCTGCTTTTGCACCACCCCCCTCTCCTGGACCCGTATCTCCTCGGCCAAACTGGGTCTTGCTCCACACACAAGGTGACATTTACCCAGCTCCTATTATGTGTCCCTTACTGTACTGGCTTCTCGCCCACAGAACAGCCCTGGGAAGGGAAGACTGTGATCACCCTTCAGCACAGAGAGATGAGGAACCTGCCCGAGAGACCTGGTCGCCTCTCTGATGGCACTGGCCTCCAGGCAGGTTCCTGCCCCAGGGCCTTTGCACCTGCCATCCTGTCTCTCCAAGCACCTCCTCCAGATGCTGGTATAGCTCGCTCTCACCACTCAAGTCTCTACGAGGAGCTTCCTCTTCAGAGAGACTGTCTGTCTACCCCACCCAAAACCCACCCATCATGCATGTTACTCTCTGTCTCCTGGGCCAGAATGTCAGCTCAACAGGACCTGGAGCAGCCTGGCATATGCAGGACTCATGGGGACTGGGGTTACCTCTGGCCTGTGTTCCTCCAAAGCCGGGGGTGGGTGGCCCCGATAGTAGATAGTTTATGCTTTGTGGGCCAGACAGTTTCTGTCACAACTCCTCAACGCTGCTGTTTCAGCACAGAAGTGGCCCAGATACCTGCAAACAAGTGGGAGTGGCCGTGTGCCCCCAAACCGCATTTCCAGAGGGTGACACTTACATAAGTCTCATTCTTTTCATGTGTCATAAGATATTACTCTTTTTTGGATGTTTTCCAACTGTTAAGAAACATGCATTGAGAGACCGGCGTGGCACGGCACCCCTCATGCCTTGGGCCAGTTTGCTCTCAGCCCAGCCCGTCTGCCTTCTGCTCACCTGGGAGAACTACCTGTGGCAACAGGTGACCGTCTCTTTAACTGCCATCCAGCTCTTAGTCTTTTCCCCTTTCAAAATGTAATTTTTGAAATGATTAGAAAAATGTATAAACCACCATTAGCTCCTGGGCTGCCCCAAAGCAGCGGGTGGTCAGATTCGGTCATTGTTCTGTGTTGTTTCCTTTTCCTGGGAACTTTCACATCTGATGGGCTCCAATGAAAGGATGCATGGCATATTTTAGGGGGATTTTATTATGTTTATTCGTTTATTGAGGAAGGCTTACCGTTTTCATATAGATCTTGCACATTCTGGGGAGCCCTCCCCCTCCAGCTGCATCCCGTACCCCCAGGCTGAGACCGGCTGGTGGGCAGCATGTGGTCCTGGGCTGTTCTCTGAACAGAAGCTCACAGGGACACCCACAGCCTGGTCATTAGTACTCTGTGTTCAGCCAAACACCCTTTTATTTACTCTTCACCCTCCTGCCAGCTTTGGGGACCTGAGGCCCATCTCTGGTCAGTCCATCCATCCTCGTCCCTTCTGGGGCTCTGGGCTCTGTCTCATGTGTCCTGTAAGAGGCAGGTCCAACCTGGAAAACCTTCCCTTTGCTTCTATACAGACCCTCGGCTGCCTCTCTCATCCCACCCATGATGATTTGGGACCCGTCTCAGGGTGTCAGGCCCTACCTCCGGGCAGCCCTCCCTGACTGCTCAGGCTCCACCCTGGAGATGGGAGAGGGGTCCTCCTGGATTGTACAGGTGGGCTCCATGTCATCACAAGGGCCCTCAGGGACCAGCAAGGTTAGTCAGAAAGAAGTTATGGTGAATGCCAAGGGCAGAGAGGAGAGGAAGGCTGCCCTGCTGACTCTGAAGATGGAGGAAGGGGCCACAAGCCATGGCATGCAGGCCCTTCTAGGAGCTGGAAAGCCCAGGAACAGATCCTCCCCGGAGCCTCCAGAAGGAGCCTGACTGCCCACATCTGGATTTTAATCCAGGGAGAGCCATTTGGGACTTCAGACCTCCAGAACTGTGAGATAATAAATTTCAGTTGTTTTAAGCCACCACGTTCATGACAGTTTTTTGCAGCAGCCACAGGAAGCTGATAGAGGAGGGAAAGGATGAGGGGCAGAGCCACTCTCCTGATGGGGGGCTGCGAACGAACATGTGTGCCACACCCCATATTTTGCTACATCGTGACATGGGTCTCCATGCTTCCAGCCTCCTGAGAGCTTTCTCTTCGCCAAAGCCAACGTCACGATGCTGGCATTGTTGGGGTAGCACCCACTTCTGGGGTAGCACCCATTTCTGTATCAGTCAGCTTTTGCCGCAGGAACAGACGGGCCCAGCATCTGGTGGCCTCCAACAGCCATGTGTTTCTTGGTCGCGTGACATGAGGACTGCAGGTTGGCTGCTGGAAGTGGAGGGAGGGAGACGGAAGGGCAGAGCTGGCCCTCACCAGAACGCGACCAGCGACGCGATTGCTCCCCTTCCATCAGCTGAAGCAAGTAACGTGGCCAAGCCAAGGTCAGAAGGATGGAAAGCCCTGCCCACGTGGGGCTTTGCAGGGGTGGGGAGGGAAGATAATTGTGAACAAATGACAGTCTTCAACAGGGGTTACATGAAAACAATGTAACATGTTTGGGAGAATGCAAGGTGAAATACACTTACAGGTGTTCCCTTATTGCAGGACTTCTCAGAGCCTTGAAGCCTTTAATAATCTAATGTGTTGTGATATTCTTGAGGGGCGCCCTCAAGAAGGAAGCCTCTCCCAAACACCTTTGATCACAAACCATCCCCATGACTCACAGAACTTACTAACATGCTGCAGGGCCCATCTGGGAGCCGCTGTTGTCACATACAACGAGCGATGTTGAAATCGCCTACGAGGTGACTACCATGATGGCGCCTAGATATTTTGTAGAGCGGTGTGCAGCGTGACTGAAAGCCAAGGTGGGTGGGCAGCATTTGAGGCTGGTGCTGCTCGGTTGCCCGTGGGAGTTGTGGGAAAATGAGAAGAATCCGGGTTCAGAGGAGCTGGGTGCGTTATAGAGGGGCTGCAGGATGCGATGTGAGGGTGAGGTGTGTGCAGTGCTGGCTGGGAGGCAATGGAACGTACCCCAGGCAGCTTCTGCCGCAGAGACAAGCAGGCCCAGCCTGTCAGGGCTTACGACAGCCCTGTGCTTCTTGGCCACATGGTGGGAGGCCTGTAGGCTGACAGCACTTCCGCCGGTCCTGGTGGAGGTGGCTCTGGGCACTGGGGCCAGCTCACATGAGGGGGGCCGACTTCTGGGTCGCTGAAGGATGACACTTGCACGGTGAGACCAACCCTTTTTAGGTCTGGAGCCCATAGCATGGTGGCTATAAAAAGCTCGGCCCGGGATCATGAGAAAGGTCGCTTAGGGGGTGGGGTGAGCAAGTCACCATTTCCCTGGAGAGTAACCATCCCTGTCCCCTTGGAGAACGGGAATGAAGCAAAGGGATGACACAGCAAAACTGTCATGTTCTGACTTGTTAAATTTAGAAATGTTCTCTCTAGGTTGGGTATTTTACGTCTTCTCAAAGGTTGAGGATCTGGCATATTAGATTGTCCGACAGACCAGTCTTATGCTTTCACATTTTAAATAATAGACCCAGATTTGTAATTTTAACTTGAACAACGTAAGGGAACTTTACGACGTTCATGAAAGCATGGAGTTTTAAGAGAATTTAGGTTTCTCTGTATTCATCAGTTTAATTCACCAGAATTATGTTATTTAACAAGTACTCAGGGGTGGGGGGAGGGTTGCTTTATCAGAATCCGGAAGTATTCAAAAAGGAAATATAATTTATTCCTTTATATATGTGTAAAATGTTTAAAGGAATTTAATTATACTATCTCCTTTAAAAATGTGGTGGTTGCATTTTTCTTAAGCAATTTTTTTTTTTTTTTTTTAATTGGGGAATACTGGGGAACAGTGTGTTTCTCCAGGGCCCATCAGCTCCAAGTCAAGTCGTTGTCCTTCAATCTAGTTGTGGAGGGTGCAGCTCAACTCCAAGTGCAGTCACCATTTTCAATCTTTAGATGCAGGAGGCACAGCCTACCATCCCATGTGGGAATTGAACCGACAACCTTGTTGAGAGCTCGCGCTCTAACCAACTGAGCCATCCGGCCGCCCTGGGGGTTGCATTTTAATATCAGAAAATAGTAAGATTTCTGTGTCACCCAACAGCTTGCAGAAGACCTGGGTTCTAACATAGAAAGGGCGGGACCGCTGGCCCAGAAGCAGCTGGCACCACGGGCAGAGGGCCGGAGGCTGTGAAGGCAGCAGGTGCCTCCACCTGACCCAGGTTGTCTCTGGCTCCCTGGCTGGGGACGTGGCTGACCCTGCCCTTGCCAGCCCATCCTGGGCTGCATTCTCTGCCCAGAGGTCAAGCAGAAATGGGTCTGACCAAGCAGCTCAGACCCCAGTGGGCCTGGTGCAGCCCAGTGCCCCATTGTGGGGTGGGAAGACCTGGGGTCTGAGGTCTGGGATCGGGTGGAGTGCTGGCCAGGGGTTTGTTCTCAGTGTGGGGTGCAGTCTGGGCTGTGACAGCAGCAACTGCCGAGCCACTGCAAAAGGGCGGTTCTGCGGTCTTGGTGTGTATTGCCCACAGTACCGAAATGGCATATTATTTTAAAGGTATCCATGTTTCATTTAGAAAAATCAGAGAGACGAATTTCTTTGAGATATAAAAATGCTTGTCACTATTACAAAAGGGAGCTGAAATATTAATTCATGCAGTGATAAACATCAAACATATACTATTATTCTGAAATAAAGTATTAGCACATAACTGAATTGCAAAGGTATTTTATAAAACAATCTGGAGAACAGCTCACTCTGAGGACTGTAGAAAGCGGTGGGGAGAGTCTCATTCTCCACAGATTTGTCTCTGACTCTTGTCTTCGAGGGAGCCCACCCGTGTCAGTTAGCAACAGCTGCGTAACGAGCCACCTGACACTGACACTCAGGGCCTGAAAACAGTCAGTGCTGCGTATCGTGCACGTGGCTCAGGGAGGGTGACTGCAGATCCCGGCGGGGCCTTCTGTGTTTTTGGGGTTGGCGGGCTGTTAGCTGGGGACATGTCCACTCTGCACGTGGTGTCTCATCCTCCAACTGGCCAGCTTGTTCTCACGGCAGAAGCAGGGCTGAGAGGGAGAGAGGCAAAAAGGGACGCTGTTCACCCAGACCACTTTGAACTTGCGTGTTGTATTCCAGGTCAGCCCACAGTCCAAGGGTGGGGTGGACTCTGCCTCTTGTGGGGTCCCTGCAGAGCCTTGCAAACACCGGGGTGTGGGGGTGGAGGACCAACATTCTACTATGCCAGGACTTTGTGGACTTTGAGACACTCCAGTGATTTTTAAGGGACGGCCCTTTCTGTCCTGGTAGCAAGTGGTCATTGTTTAGAGAGAGGGTTCCCAGTCTGTCTTTGTTCTTTGGGTTTCGTGGGGTCTGCGTGGAGATTCTGACAATGAGAAATGTATCAGCCCCTTTCCATGAAGTACATGGCTCACCCCTCTGGAAACCCTTTGCACTGGAGCTGGCAGTGTTCTCACACAGACCACCCCTCGGCGTTGGCTCCAGGGGCTTTTTGGGGCCCCTTAGGACTGACCACTGCAGAGACCCAGGCCCACCGACAGACCCTCTGGTGCCCTGCTCCCGGGGTGCTCGGGGAAAGTGGGTGTTGCTGTGCTGGGCACCCCAGACTTGGGCCTGGCCTCCATCAGGCTCTGGCTTCATGTCTCACACACCTTACACACCCCTTCACGTCTTTCTCACCAGGATGCTCTGAGCTTCTGAAAGCACCAGAAACATAAAAGCTCCTTGCACACCTGTGTGCATGTATGTGCACACATGTGTGTGTGCTGTATGCCTGCATGTAAGCGTGCATGTATGCTGGTGTGTGCATATGCACATGGGCACAAACGTGTGTGCCTGTGCTAGGTGTGGTCATGTGTGTGTTGTTCATGTGTGTGCACACACATACATGTATGATTTGCACTTGAGTGTGGGCATAGGTATGCGTGTGTGCACACACGTGCATGTATTCATGTGTGCATGCCCCACGTGTGAGTGTATGCACGTGTGCATGTGTGTGTGAGCCGTGTGTTAGTGAGAGCTGATGCCTGTCTAACCTGTGATGTGCTCGCGTTGCTCTCAGGCCCTCGGCGCAGGGATAATCATCCCACTGGGACAGACTCACGTGAAAGCGAGCCCCAGTGTCTTCACCTACATAGGCCCCTCCAAGGGCCTCCGCTCAGTTTTATGTTCTTCCTCTTAAAGTGGACCCAACTTGAAAAGTGTCAGTCCCACAAACCCTGGATCGGCTCGAGCCCCATTTTACAATGGAGGAAACTGAGGCGCAGAGGAGCCCAGCCTAGGAAGGGACTGTGGGCTAGAGACATCTGTGCTTCTAACCATCCACCCCTCCCTGGGTGGGCATGCTTGCTCACTGCTGCCACCCAGGCCAGCTTTTCCTGGGGACACATGAGGCCGGGATCAACACGGCCTCCTCCCTGGGGGCTTCTCTCACCCACAACGGGCCCTTCCCTCCCTCAGTGGCTGAGATGCTGGGCCCTCCCTGGAAATGGCCCACCAGCCCCACCGGCCCCACCGCCCATGTCCCACCCTGGGTGTAGCCTGGCACACCAGTGTCCCTTAGCTCTGTGCCCGATTCTCCTCGTGACCCCCTCCCAGGAGGGAGTGAGGGTACATGAGATGGTTTGACGACTGCCTCTTGTTGTTTCACGGCTGACCTGCAGGAGCTCCGTGACCTGTCTTAAACTCAGCAGCCGCCATTTTCCCCCCACAGTGGTGCCCCTGAACTCACTGGTGTGGGGACACTCAATGAATGACGGAGTGACTGAGTGGAGGCTTTCCTGGGAGTGAAGGATGGTGCTGTCCTTGTCCCCAGCTGTCTGCAGGCCAGGATGGGATGGGGGACCAAGGGCCAGGCCATGGGGTCCCGGGGACGCAGGGAGGTGACCCCATGCCCCCAGCGAGCCAGGCCTCAGGCAGGGGTGCAGGTGAGCTCAGGCCCAGCCAACCCGGGCCGGTATTCTGTAGCAGCCCCTACTCAGGATGATGGCACAGTGGGTGGGAACTGCCCAGCTTTTGCTGTCAGGACAGATGAACAGCTGGCCCTGCCGTTCATCCCTACTGAGACCCCCAGCCCCTCTCCGAGCCATCGGGTGGCCTAAGAGAGCAATGAGAAAAGCCCTTTGTCTGCCTGGCGGTGAGCTCCGTGGCTGCCTGCTGCAGCTGGCTTCTTGGGGGAGGTGGCAACTGGGTGGCCAGGCTCGGCATTTGGCTCTGGGGAGCAGTACAGCCAGCCCGGGGGTCGGGGTGGGGTGCTGGGGCCTCTAGTGGCTTCTGGGAGCAGGAAGTTGGGTGTGGGGTGGGCAGGTTGGGAGCCTGGGTGGCATTGGACACTGGTAGGGTGTGGGGTCAGGCTTTGAGCACAGAGGCCCACATTGGGGAGGGTGAGGGTGCTGCAGAGCTGCCTGGGGAGGCACCTAGGGGAGGGGTCATCTAGGAGCATGTTCGCTGACCCGTGGGTGGTCAGTGCTGGGGAGCCGGGCTCTAGGGACAGGCCCAGCAACGTGTAGACAGGACCCGGCCCGGCCCAACGCCGGCAGCCTGCAGCTGGCGCCTCCCCTCACCTCCTCACCTCTCACCTCCGGCCTGTGCTTCCAGCCCCACCCACAGCTGCTTTGGGAAGAAGCCACGTGGGGTGGGAGGGTGGCGTCCAGGCCCCAGCAGCAGAGGTCCGCTCCCGCTTGTCCTCCTCCCTGTGACCAGCCGCCTCCCTCCAGAGTGCCCCAGATCAGCAGCCTTCAGAGGAAAGAGTTCCAGACGGACTGATGGGTGACTGTGCCTCCGTTTCTCCATCTGGGCGACAGGGGAGGATGCCCTGATAATTTTGATGCTTGTGTGGCTCTCCCTGTCCAGGGGCAGACAGTGACCTCCCACCGAGCACGGCCCCACCTCCAGCTCACCGTCTGCTCCTGTTTCCTTCCTGAACCAGGGTGAGGGGACCAGGAGGTCAGGCAGCCTGTCCTGTAGAACTCCTTGTGCCTGTGTGCAGTGAAGCACTGGGCCTTGCAGGGCCCAGCCTGTGGTCCTGGCCGGGTGGAGGGGGCCAGCGTTCGCAGACCCCACCGTCCAACGCCTGGGTATGAGCCGGCACCCCCACCCCATGACCACCCAGATTCCCTCCTGTGGTCATTGCACACAGGCGCCAGCAGAGGGAGCCCGAGCTCCATGCACAGATGGGGTCTGAGCACAGTGGCTCCTCCAGTGTGTGTGTGGGGGGGGGGGGGGGGAGGAAGGAGTGGGGAAGGGAGGGCAGGCCCTCAGCAGCACAAAGGTGGGGTTGGGGGGCTCTGCCATCTGCAGGGACTGGGAAGGGGAGACAACTGGTCTCCGAGATGTTGCCATGACAGGGGTGAGAAGCCATCCACTCCTGGCTGGGCTTGCCCTCCGAATGTCCACACATGACCTCATGAAGCTTGGGCCGGGGGCCAGTGCACAGGAGGCACGCAGGCCACCCCAGGCTGCTCCAGGGCATGCGGGGTGGTGGTGGGTGGGACTGAGGCAGGTGGCGCTAGGGGCTTTCTCAGGGCCACACACCTGCAGCTCCCATGGGCCCTGGACTGGAGGCCGCCTGGGCAACACCCGTCTGGGTTCTACTCATGGGAGCGTCTGGGGAAGGGGGAGGGGTCCCGACTATTGACACCCACAGAAGGGGTTTTATACACCATCTTGTTCTGGTCACACAGTCTCTGTTCCATGGGAACCGACGTTGGCGGAACACGCCTGGGGTGGGCGCCGGCCTCCACAGGTGACATGCTCTGCGAGCAGCTGCCTCTCCCGGCTGGGGACGCAGAGTGGACAGTGCACCTGGCACGTCTGGAGAGAGAACAGCCTCTGCAGTCCGAGCGCTGCGGCCGATGGTGCTCCCCTGCCGTGGCCTAGGGTCCCGGACGGTCTCGGGCCGTGTCACAGGCTGCGTGTGGGTGGGAGCCAGGCAGGCAGGCTGTCTTCGAGCTGAGGGCGTGCCTGTGTGTCCAGCAGTTTTATCAAGTGTGGACCCCACGGCAGTGGGGTCAGACTCAACCTGAGGTACATGCTGCAAATGACCCTGACTGCTGCCCGTAGTTCTGCAGAAGATTCAAGACCGACCAGCAGCCTGGCTGCTGCTTGTTGGAAAAAAACCCAAAGCTGGTAACAAAAAGGAACAAAACTCGCTTTGGAACCCTCAGGGCTGTTTAAGGGATATGTCGGGGTTTGACGAAGCTGAGTTCGAGTGTGTGGGGGCCGCACTGGAACGAGGGGACTGCTCCCGGGGAGCAGGCGGGCAGGCTTCTCTCTGATTCTCTCTCTGCTCCTGCTGCTACCTGAGCCCAGGTGGCTGCCACACGGCGCCCTCTAAATAACCCGAATTTTTAAATGTGTCCCCTGCTTACCCAACCCTGTTCTACTGGACTGATGGGCGATTTGGAGGAAGGTTCTTTGAGGTTCCTGCAGGGGTCTTGAGAGAGAGTGAAGGAAGGAGAGGAGGAGAGGAGGGAAGAGGAGAAGAGAGGAGGGAGCGAGGGAGGGGAGGGGAGGGGAGCGCTGGGGCTGACAACCCACGCGTCACTGCTTCCTTGGGTCCAGTTGCCCAGCAGGATTGGCAGCACCTTCCAAGAGTCGGGCCCTGACATGGACAAAGTCCCGCCCAGCGGAAGTTCCTTTCTGAGCCTCACCCAGGGTCCTCCAGCTTCCCCTGCCGGAAGGAAGGGCGACCTGGGCTCCATCTGCCTGCCACTGGACCCCAAGCGGGACCCAAGGGCATCCTGCCTCTGTGTCACCACACCCAGGCCCCACGGGCCACGAACGGGCTTCCCAGTGGGTCCATCTGTGTCTTGTCCTCTGGGAGCTCTAAGGGTGGGTGACCAGATGTCCCTAGAGCAGGACTCAGGGTGGCCCAAAGCGCACAGAATCTCGTTGGGTGACCCTGCAGGGGACGAATTCCACAGGGCACACTCCTGCTGCACAGTTGGGGGCCCCAAGGCCAGAGGTGGGGGCCCTTGAGGTCTTCCCATGAGGTCCTCAGGGCCTGACCCCCCGTCCCGCTTGTCTCCCTGAGGAGGGAGGGGGTGGGGATTCCTTGTCAGCATCAGCTGGTCTCTCTCCAGGCGCCTCCTGCCCAAGGACCCCACTCGGATCCCTGGGGACCAGATGAGCCCCCCGGGCGGGTAGGTCCCAGGGTGGGCACCGTCACAGGGGCTGTGGTTTAACGAGCAGCACGTGTGGGTCCGGGCGCTGGCTTCCTGTGCGTTCCCCATGCGCACAGAGGACGCTGTTTTGTGGCGATGGAAGAATTTGGCTCCTCTCCTGTGTGCCTGCCACGGGGTCTCCACCCCGGCAGCGAGGGTCTTGGCATCTGAGTTTGCCAGACACAGGCATGGTGGCTCAGTGGTGGCTGTTGGGGGCACGCACCCAAATTTGGGTGGAAATCCAAGAGTAGGAACAGTGTGGACGGAGAGGTGCCTCGGCATAGGAGCCATTAACCAGGTAACAGATTTGATTAATTTTGTGCCTAGAGGGTTTTTTTTTTCTTTTCCCAAAGAATCAGAGAAAACAAAATATTTTTCTAATTAAATAAATCTACGGTGCACGCTAATGGAGCCCGTCTGTGGGCTTGTGACAGGGCAGGGGAGACGTGGAATAATGATTTTATTTTTTCATTAAATAGAATTATAGGCAGTTACTCAAAGCAACGCTGAGCCTAATTGAAAGAAACCCATTTCTCCTTAATTTACTTTCACGGTTTTGGATGATAAAAGAGTGTGTTCGTTGGAAAATTAAATAAAAAACACAACACAAGGAAAGGGGTTCCTTTAGGTGCGGTAATAGCTCCTTCAAGTTTTAAGTGATGGTCCCCAGGCTCAGGTGAGGAAGGGGGAGGAGGCTCAGGCCTGAGGTTCTGCTGGGGGTTTCGGGGAGGGGGAGGAAGCACGCGGTAGCAGCGAGACCCTGAGACCACCAGGCTCTGTAGGGCCATGTCTCCCCTCCGTGGGACCCTCTGCCCACTGTCTCATGTGGCACAGACTGTCCAGAGTCCACCCTGGATCCCCTCACCTCCTACTTCCCTGGGGTCTGGATCCCCCTCCCCAAAGCACGTCTGCTCATTAGAATTGTCTAGAAGTTTGCCAGCCAGAAGATAGGGGCCATCATGACTGCCGGTCAACACGTGTCCCTAGGGGTCTGTGTACACCTTGATCAGCATCATTCTCACTGCCTGCCTCGTTGCCAGATGGTCCACTTCTTCCAGGAAGCCCTCCCTGACCAGCCCCTCCCTGTCACTCATCCACCGTGCCCAGCTCTGGGTGCGCCCCCCACCACAGGCGGCAAATGAGGACACATCTCTTGGAGTATTTACTGAGCTCCTACTGTGTACAGGGGAGCCCTCGGAGACCCAGGGCAGAGGTGCTGCACAAGGGCTGTGAGTCAGAGCTTTGTACAATGCTGGGAACGTCCTGTATCTGCACGTTCCGAGGGTGGCTGCTGGCCACTTGTGGCTGTTCAGCATTTGAGATAGAGCTAGTGCGACTCAGGAGCTGAGTTTTACATTTTATTTATTCTAATTAATTTAAGTGGAAGTTGCCACATCTGGCTGGTGGTTACGGTATTGCATGGCAGTCTGTAATTCTGGCGAGAGCCTCATGCGTTAGATACCACCTCCTGACTCGGAGACGAGGTCCCAGATATCTGTAGCACCCACACCCTCCTTCCTCACTCAGTTAGAGGGCAGACAGCATTTCTTGGGTGAGAGAAATGTACGCTCAGACAAGCGTGAGGGTATTTATTTTTAATTGAATTATTTTTTTAAAAACATAATACGAAGTTCAGAATGCACAACAGTCTCCAGGGAGAATCTCCGTCCACTCCCCTCACCCGGGCTGCCAGCCGCCCCTGTCTGAGTGTCTCTGCCCATCTGATTCTGTATCCACGCGAGTCACAATAAAGGGGTGAAGGTGTCTTTGGAGGGCCAAGTGCCTCTGGTACTCCCGCCACCGAGATGCCAGCCACAGCAGGATAATCTCAGCCAACTCAAACCTCCACTGGGGCTCTCTCCCTTCCCTGAGCTTTCCTAGGTAATGACCCAGTGGGGCTCCTTCCCCTGTAAGGCGCTATTTGAAATTGAAGCTGCCGGGGACACCCAGGCAGGGGTGGCACAGACCAAGGGCCTCCCTGGGGTCTCTCTGGCTTTTCTGGCTGTGGCCCCGTTGTGTTTGGGCTCTGAGCTGCCTGAGGCCGAGGGCTGCTCTGGAGGGGAGAGCTACTACGGTGGCCCCTGGGCACCCTGCACCGTCCTTGCACAGTCCCCGAGGTCACTCGGGCCCCCCTGGCCCTGCGAGGGGATGCTGGGAGCAGGCCTGGGGCTGACAGGGGTCTGGGGCCTCCTGGTGGGGCCCCATCTGTCCACGATGCTGTGTCAGGTGGTCACCTCGGGGCCACTTTGCAGGGAGGATCTCCACACTCACCGCTTCCCAGGACGGCCCATGGCCTCAGACCGCGGCTCCTGCCTCCCCGGGATGCTCGCTGTCCCCCCAGCCTGCGCCCATCAGACCCCCGGAGCCCCTGTCCCCTGAAGTGGCCTGAACTGCCCCAGGGAGACACCAACTGCTCTCACAGGACCTGGGCCGGAGGGAGGGACCTGCGATGGTCCTGCCTGGACGGGAGTGGCCTCTGGGCTGTCTGTGAGTGGGATGCTAGGTCCTCTCCAGGCAGGAGGCAGGGGCTTCACAAAGACTCCTTACTGAGCTGTCACGGCCACCCACAGGCACTTATTAAGCACCTGCTGTGTGCCCAGCCCTGGGCTGGGGCCTGTGGCAGAGGTGGGTGCACGGGCTCGGGGTGGGTGCACGGGCTCGGGGTGGGTGCACGGGCTCGGGGTGGGCGCACGGGCTCGGGGTGGGCGCACGGGCTCGGGGTGGGCGCACGGGCTCGGGGTGGGTGCACGGGCTCGGGGTGGGTGCACGGGCTTGGGGTGGGTGCACGGCTCGGGGTGGGTGCACGGGCTCGGGGTGGGTGCACGGCTCGGGGTGGGCGCACGGGCTCGGGGTGGGCGCACGGGCTCGGGGTGGGCGCACGGGCTCGGGGTGGGCGCACGGCTCGGGGTGGGTGCACGGCTTGGGGTGGGTGCACGGCTCGGGGTGGGTGCACAGGCTCGGGGTGGGCGCACGGCTTGGGGTGGGTGCACGGCTCGGGGTGGGCGCACGGGCTCGGGGTGGGTGCACGGGCTCGGGGTGGGTGCACGGGCTCACCAAGAGTACAGCTGCATGCACTCTGCATTCACACTTCCTTTCTGAGGGGAAACTGAAAAACTCCAGCCTGCCCCTGCCCAGTCCTGTTTCCCACATAAAAGTCAGACACCTGGCCAGATTCCATCATGCGCCCACTCTGACCAGCTGGCCTGGTCACCTGGCCCTTGGGTGGGGAGGGTTCTGACTGGTTCGGGGCTCAGCACCAGTGCATTGATTGGTGATCGGTTGGTGCTGTCTGCCACGTGTGCGGGAAGCAGTGAGTGCCAGCGGGTACCTGCCGGCTGTCAGTCCCCAAATCATTTCTTATCCTGCCCAGCCCTTGCCATTTGTGAGTTGGTGAAGGTGGGTGCTGCTGGGAACCCCCCACCCCAGGGCCTGATAGCCTGGTCACCAGCTCTTTTCATTGCCAGCAGCATCTTTCCCAGAGTGTTCATAAATTTCACAGACTCCCAACACGTACTGATAAGCACGCGTGCAGAACAAAGCTGTGAGTGTGTGAGTGTGTGTGTGTGTGTGTGTGTGTGTGTGTGTATGCACACGTGCACGTGTGTGTCGGGGTGGGGCGGTGACCAGAGTCAGGGAGAGGGACTGATGTGTGTCCCACCAGGTGGAGAGGACCGTGTGCTACCAGCTGTGGGGTGGGGAATGGGGGCAGGAGGGAGCCCTGGGGCAGGAGGCGGCCAGGCTGCCCGAGCGGAGAGCCACTCTGTGCCGGGATGAGCTGTAGCTCGGCCTCAGAGCCTGGCCTGGGATCCTTAGGGGTCTTGGTGCCCCCGGCCTCACCCACGCATCCTCCCTGGTGGCCTCCGACCCCCTGGGACATTATGGGGTGAGGCTGACTGACTCACTGTGGAGGCTCGCCTCAGGGCATGATAAATAGGGGCCACCGTCCTGCAAGGCCGTGACAAATGTCCCTCTCACTCGCAGGCTCACTTTGGAATCCTCTAATACTCCTCGAAGGTGAAGTCCCATTTTTCCCCTGTAATCACAGTATTAAACTTTAATATCCAGTATTAATAAAACATATTCTTCTTAATAGAGCCAGCGAGGCTGGGAGCAAGTGAGTGCCAGGAAGGTCCCTGGGCGATCATCTTTAAGTCTCTCCCTGCCGTCCTAGTGCTGGGGGGACAGCAGCACTGAGGGGGCCGTGCTGATGGTGGGAGCAGCTCCGACGGGCGTCTCCTGACCCCTTTCTCCCGCTGGCAGCGCTGTCTCCCTAACAAGAAATGTGGGGCTTCTCCAAGTAGGTGGGCAGGGGCCAAGGCTCTGAGGACTAGGCGTGGCCCTCAGCCTGCAGGAGGGTCAGTGTTTCCGCTGGAGCCTACCTTCCAGGCAGAGACATTGGAGAGACGAGCCCCATCCTACTCACTGACTCCCCCCACCCACGTGCTGTCACCAGGCCTGTCGTGACCTTCCGTCCAGATGCAGGGTCACCCACAACAGCGTGTGCAGACGGACATTGCAGGGTGCTATCCACTGTTGGCCAGGTCAGGGGGTGGAACCGGGTGCCAGCCAGGGAACCAGATGCCATCTAGGGAACTGGGTGTCTCTTCACCCTATCTCTCGCTCTGTTCAGGGAACTGCCCACTCCCCCTGCCTGCTCAATGCCACCCCAAGCCGGGCGTCAGGGCCACCCGCTCCCTGGAGCGTTTCTCAGCCCTGCTGGGCCCGTACCCATCGCGTGTGTGGCCTGAAGACGCCCTGAGGTCAGGGGGCCTGGCTGCAGCCCGGCCAGACGCAGGTCAGGTGGAGGAAGGACAGCTCCAGCTGGAGGACCCGCCTGCTCCCCGGGCGTCCCTGAGACCCGGGTGGTGTGGGGGGGCTGGGTGACCAGCAGGCGCCCAGAGGCGTCCGTGCCGTTTGGGATGCTTCGTGTCTCCCAGACAAGGCTTTATTTAGTTTATTTTTGAGATGAGTCCCATGTGACACAATTCACTCTTTCCAAACGTATAGTTGGTGAGTTTCAGTGGAGTCGAGCCTCCTTTACCGTGGGTTTGTACTCACAAACCTGCCCACGTGCTGGCAATCATTTGTGGCCCCAAACACGAGAGTGCGTGGTCCTTCCTGCTCATCCAGTGTGGTGAGAACTCTGGGTCACCCGCCACGTGTGCTTCCGGCTGAGGGTTAACGAGGCGACATTTTGCCTCTTGTTTCTGCTCAGAAGGTCACAAGTCTCCTTTCTGTGGTCTATTTAGTGCCATGATTCTCACATTTTCATTGGTGATTTTGCCGTTTGAAATGGCTCAAGCGTCGTCCTGGTGCCATCCAGCCTGCGTGCCAGCCTCATGCGGCCGACCACAAACACTGCCAATGCCTGGAGATGGAGAGGCCCCCACGGGCAGACCTGTGCTGCCACCTGCAATTCTTGTCCTGGGACAATGTCGGTCAACACTCACCACGCCCAGACGCTGTCAGTCTCACTGACCCTTTGCCGGCCTCTGAGGAGATGAGGGCATCGAGTTCCTCTCCTCGGGCACCTGGGCAGCCAGGAGGAGGGCTGGTGTCTCCAGGCAGGCCTGACCCGATTCATCTCTGCTGCCTCCAAATGCCAGCCAGTCGTGGGCATAAAGAGTGGGAGGAGGGAGACAGGACCCTCGGGGTGTGCAGGCTGGCGGGGTGGGGTGGGGGGGGTTGGAGGTCCGCTGCCCCTCAGCCCCCAGGCCTGGGGGGTTGAGGTGTTTATAGAGGCAGAGGCAGCCAGGAAGTGGGGGACAAAGAGGCTTTGCTGGGAGGAGCAGCCCAAGCAGTGATGGGAAAACCTTCATGGAAAATGTGGGCCTGGCCATCCAGCTCCCTGGAGGGAGGGCGGTAGGAGAGGAGAATGGGGGCTTTGTGTGCACTGCCCTCAACCCGACCACGGGCGCCCCGCCTGGCAGCACGGGGCTCCCCGCCTGCATTCCTCCACCTGGAGCCTTCCAGAAACTCAGCCTCCTTCTGGCTGGAGCCAGGCTGTGTGGTTGGGGCGCGAGGCCCCAGGGACCCCGAAGGTTGTCAATTCCAGGATTGTGGGTTTGGAGTCCAGGTTTCAAGGCCATGCCCTGGGGCGCCTGAGTGGGTGGGGAGAGAGGGCGATGGGCCAGGGGGAGTCCAGCCCTCAGAGAGCCATTTGGAACCCCAGCTGGAGTCCCCTGGAAAAAATCCTGACCCCTGTGAGGTCATCTGGGAAAAATCAAGTGGGCCATTGAGGAAGGTTTCCCTCCCTAGGCCTAATGTCACTCTGGCGTCCAGGCTTTTGCTCTCGCAAGAACCCTGCCCCTGGGGCACCACACCTGGTGGCCTGTCGCCTCCCTGCCTGGGCGGTCCAGCAGCCCCTGGCCCTGCTCTGCCACCCTAGACCCTGCACATAAAACCACAGAGCCTCGTCTGCTGCCACGGTGTCCGTCCTGGTGCCACCAGCCTCCCCCCTGCACTCTGGGCCCCAGACTTGGGGCCACGGGCAGTCCCCAGCCACCACCAGTGGTCTTCAGGCAGCATGATGGTTTACGATGAAAAAGTGGGGAAGCAGAAAGGTTCCCCTGTACCCACTGCCGCGAGATTGAAGATGAATTATGATTTCCACAGAAATCCCATTATGCAAGCAATCGTCATTCTCTTCTGAAGGGCCGTGCAGCCTGCGGGCACCCAGATCCATCTCCCGACCCCCAGGGCGTTGTCTGTTGTGACACTTTGTCACGCACGGGCTCGGAGTCCTTGAAGCTTTCTCATCTTTCCAAAAAACGCTCAGGGACCTCTGGGTAAAACCGATTGTGTGTGCATTTTCTTCCCCCAGAACAACTGCAAAATGCTTTTCAGGTTTAAGTGGAAGAATTTTGTTGCTACCGGCTGAGAAGAAATCAAAACTCCACTAGAATGGCATAAAACAAGTACCCTGCTCCATGGCTGAGGAGGTGGCAGGACAAACCACAAAGCCGAGTGGCTCTGGGCGCAGCCCTCAGGCGGGGCGGGTGGCAGCCGTGAGTTAGCGCCTGGCCCCAAGGGCTGCAGGAGTGCTTCCCGCCCTTGTCCTTCTGTCACAGCAACTTGTGATAGCAGAAGGGGAATTTCATTCTGTCCTCATTGCTTTGGGAAGGTCACTGTAGGACCAGCCTGGTTTATGTGTCCCCCCTCAGAGGTGGGAGGTCGCCCTGTAATCTGGGGAACACGGTGACTTACGCACAGAGGAGGGAGGCAGGCGAGCATCTCCTTGGTCTTCCTGCAGAGCCCGGGAAGCTGAATGGGACCCTGAGCTGTGTATCTTTTTGACGTGCTCCCTAGGGACATGGGAGGTGTGCCCAGCCCCGGCTCTTCCACATGGGGAGGAATCACGCAGTCCACGTGATGAGTGATGAGCCGGAAGGAGTTTTAATCACACGAATCGCATTAATGAATCTGAGTTCCATGAGTCCCAGCGTGCGGCTTGGGGGAACGCTGAGTATCTTTGCCCAAGAGCACGAGGGATAAAAGGCACCAGCTTTCTTTTCCACCTTTGCTAGTGAAACCCGAAGCCAAAAACTGCACCGTCCTAAGGAACACACTCAAAAAACCACCACCCAGCTCAGGAGACTGAGCGCCTCCACCCACCATGTCCATCCCGGTTACTTTTCCAAGTTCCTCCCCAATGTACCCACCACCTTGACTCCCCGCAACACACCCCGGCCTCGCGTCTTTCTGACTGTCCCGTACATGGAGTGACACACGTGGCCACTTCGTGCCTGGCTCCTTTCGCTCGGCGTTGGGGCTGTGAGATGTGGTTAACTTTCTTGCTATAGAGTATTCCATCACCTCTAGAGCTTGGTTCCTTTGTTGGTCCTACTGCCCAGGGACATTTTGGCTGTGCCCACCTTGGGGCTCTGGCTGGTGGTGCTGCTCTGGACGTAAGTGTCCGTGTCTGTAGGTGACCATGTGCACGTGTGTCCACTGAGCACACAGCTAGGAGTGGGTCGCTGGGTCGCCTCCAGGGAGCACCACTGCTCAGTTTCCCAGAGCTGCACCAGTTTGCTTTTTCATGAGCCATGTGTGTCCCAGGGCCCCCTCTCCCACCCACAGTGGGTACCTTCGGTCTTTAATCTTAGCATTCAGGTAGGTGTGGAGGGGGTCTCGTTGTACTTTTAACTTGCATTTCCCTGATGAGTTGTGACATTGAGCATCTCCCCACTCCCTCCCTCCCTCCCCCAATGCTTATAGGATAACTTTTGTGAAATGCCTGTTCAGGTCCTTTAGCCATTTTTTATTATTGGGCTGTCTTGGCGGGAGGTCAGCATGTATCCTGGCTGTGAGGCCTTTACCAGACAGCCTGTGGTTTCCTTTTTTTCTTTCTTATCTTGTGGTCAGTGTTTGCGAATTCTATTTGAGAAACCTCACTCCACCCCCAAAGTCCTGCTACGTATCTTCCGGGGCTTTGTTTTTTTATCTTTCATATTTAGAATTCACATTGTCCCAGGAATCGACATTTATGAGTGGTGTGATGTAGGGTCAAGATTTACTGTTTCCATATTGATAAGCAAGTAACCCATCTCCCCCCTGCTGCACTGCCAGGCCACCTTGTCCTACGCCCGGTGACGGTTTCTGTGGGGTCTGTGTCTGTCCTTGCACCAGCGCCACAATCCCTTAGCAACTGCAGCGTCTTAATAAGTGCCGGTATCTGATCGTGTGGGTCCTTCTGCGTGGTTCTTCTCCGGTAAGATTCTTGGCTGTTCCTGACCCTTTTCATTTTCATGTACGTGTTGATGCTGGCTTGTCAACTTCCGCCCATAAAAACCTGCTGGGATTTAGAAATTAACGTTGGATTGAACATATGTATTAACTCAGCAATAACTCACCTCTTTATGGCAGTGCTTTTTCAATATGTGACCGTGGTGTTTGTTTACGTTCTTCATCACCTTTGCAAAACAATGTTTTGTCGTTTTCTGAGAGAGGTATTGCACATTTTAAATTTATTCTCGGGTATTTGATTTTTGTAATGCAATTGTAAATGGTATCATTTCACTTTGAGTTGTTTCATTTTCCTGTCACTTGTCATCCTGTGATCCCCAGCCTGCGTGGGGGCGCCCGGCTCCAGCCCCCTCCCAAACACCATAAAAGCCCGGGCCAGTCAACCTTCCCAGCTCCTTACAAGCCATTTTCAGACCCTCCCTGCTCTCCCCAGAGAGCCTCGTTTTGTGGGAGGTAAACCTTCTCACATTCTCTTGGAGTGTGTGTGTGTGTGTGTGTGTGTGTGTGTGTGTCTGTATCAGGATTGACATCTGAACCCAATTTTTCATGGGGTGGGTGGTCCATCTTGTTTCTTGTGGGGCAACCACAACACCAGCATCTAGGAATGCACTTGAGTTTTGTGTGTTGACCTTGTATTCTGCGACCACACTGAATTTACTTAATCATTCGAATGGTGTATCTGTGGATTCTTTAAGATATTTTACACATAAAATCAAGTTGTCTGCAAATAATAAAAGTTTTATCTCCTGCTTTTCAATCAAAGCCTTTCATTTATTTTTCTTGCCATATCACAATGGCTGCGACCTCCACTGCAAGGCTTCATCGAGGCAGGAGGGACAGGTGTTTATTAACTCTACCATAACCGAGGATTTCCATTACTCCTAAGGCTATGCAAGCACCTTAAAATATTTTAACTTCATTTATCCCCTCTTGCATTTTGTGCCATCACTGTGACATACACATTAACTCTACATATATTTAAAACCCTATAAGATATCATTATTGTTGTTTTAGACACAGTCAAGATTCATTTATATTTATTCCCCTAGTTATCCTTTCTGTGCATTTCATTGTGTCATGAATTTCATGTCTTCAGTTTGGGATAATTTTCCTTCTGCCTGAGAACTCTTTTTAATGTTTTCGTGTGTACTTGTGTTGCTGCTACTCCAGCTCGCTCAGGTTTTATTTGTCTGCAAATTTTTTTTTTTTTTTCCTTTTGGCTTTCCTTAAAAAAACAACTTTATTGAGCTTTATTTACATACCATTAAATTAATGTTTTAAGTATGTAAGTCAATGAATTTGAGTATATTTACAGAGTTGTACAAATGTCGCCATAACTTTATTTTAGAACATTTCCATCACCCTAAGAGAAAAACCCACGTTTATTTAGTCATTCCCAGCCCCTCCCAAGCCTTAGGCCACCAGTAATTGACTTTGTGTCTCTATACATTTCACTTTTTTGGACATTTTGTGTAAGTGGGTTCACATGATGAGTGCTCTTCAGTGTCTGGCGTCTTTCAATGAGCACAACGTTTCTGAGGTTCGTCTTTGTCATAGTGTGAATCAGAACTTTTCATGGCTGAATAACACTCCCCTGTGTGGATGGAATACCATCCTTTCGTTTAGCCTTCAACAGGTGATGCCATTTGAGTTGTCTCCTCTTTTTGCCTTTTGTGTATAAAGCTGCTATAAATATCTGCACACAAGTGTTTGTGTGGACATGTGTTGTCATCTCTCTTGGGTAGACCAGTACACCGAGGCGTGGAATTGCTGGGTCGTATACATAGTCTGTGGTTATCATTTTAAGGAATTTATTTTTGTTTGTTTCCCCTTGCATTAGAATTCTAAGTTGGCAATTGTTGTACTTTAGTACTTTAAACATATCACGACACTCTCTTTTGGACCTCTCCTTTCTGTTGAGAAGTGCACTGTCAAGCTTATTGTTCCTTTGAAGGAGTTTTCTTTTTCCCAGTTCTAGAATTTCTACTTATTATTTTTCATAGATTCTAAATGTCTGCTGAAATTTTCTATTTTCTTAAGCATACCATTGTTATGCTTTTCTGATCACCCCAATATCTGGATTACCTGTGGGTTTGGTTGTATTATCTGTTTTTACTTTTGCTTTCCTGGATGGCCTAGTGTATTAGTTTCCTGTGCCTGCTGTAACAAACGACCACACACTGGGGGTGCATAAAACGGCAGCATCTTATTCTCTCACAGTTCTGGAGGCCAAAAGTCCAAGATCCAGGTGTCCACAGGACTGCAGTCTGCCTGGAGGTTCTACAGGAGATGTCGCTTCTTGTCTCTTTCGGCTTCAGGTGGCCCCAGGCTGTCTTTGGCTTGTGGCCACTCCACTTCAATCTCTGTTGCCGTGGTCCACGGCTTTCTCTTCTTCCGTGTCTGGAATATATGTATTATACATTCCCAAGTTTCAAGTTACATTGGCAGGCGGGTTGGTCTGCTGAAAGCTATAGCGGAAGGGGAAATGTTTCATAATGTACAATAAATGTATCATATCATAAAATTAAAATTCTTTTAATACTGAGTATGAAATGGTTATTCCTTTACAAAACTGAACGGTGCTGCAAATGATTCAACTGTCAAAAGCTGATCTTTTCCCTTTTCTCCATTTGTTTGAGAAATAAGTCGATAAACCATCGAGTGCATTTTAAAAGTGTTGCAGAGAGCAGAGAACCACGAGACCCTCGTGAAACTGACGAGGGTGTCAGGACCCTCTGGCCCCCACCTCTCACGTCCATGTCACCTGTCTCTTTCCAACGTCACGCGTGGTGGAACCGCAGGGGTTCTGGGGTCTGGCTGCCTCCGTTCAAGTCCTGGCTCTACCCCCCCAACTGACCTGTGCCTCAGTTTCCTCAACTCTAACTGGGACTGAGAACACGACTGCTGTGGGGATTAAAAGTGTGGAAGGCATCGGTGGAATAGGGGCTCAACACATCGTCAGCGCTCAGTAAGAGTGAGCCAACAGTTTCTGCAAAACCCTAGGTCCTCTTTTTGTTGAATGTCCGCTGCTGGTGAGCTACAGTGTGGAGATGGGTTTCTAACTGAGTGGAAATAAGGACTTGGAAAAGACAACAACAACGGAAGGACCAACCAGGTGTGCCGTCTGGGGAGGTACCAGCAGTCTCCCCACCCACCTGGCTGCAACCCAGGACAGCAGCTCTTGGTGACGTGCCCCTGACTGGCCACCCCCACACCTGCTCCACCAATAACTTCACCCCTCACTTAACATCTCACTTTAGCAATAGTTTCAACCACGTGAGATCTTTAAGGTCTTGACATGGACTTGGTCAGGGTCTCCCAGCAACCTGTGTCATGGAGAACAGAGGTGACACAGTCCCCAGAGACCAGATGGGCTCGGTTTTCAGTCCACACAGGTGAGTCTCCTTCTTTTAGGTCTGAACCAGGGATGCCTGGCTTCTCCACCACCAGAAATGTGTGGGGCTGGGGTGAGGTGAGTGAGGCATCTGGGGTCTGGTCTTTGAGATGGTTGGGAATGAGCACTTGAAATGCCTTTTTAATGTCGAGTTTAAGTTTGTGTATCATTGAGGACCAGCTGGGCTATTTGAGGCATAAAAAAAATGGGACCCAAACTCTCATGGTTTAGCATAGCACCAGTGGTTTCTTGCTCAGGTCATAGTCTGATGAGATCAGGGCGCCTTAGCAGGTATGCCCACATGGTGGTGCAGAGACCCAGGCTGCTTCCTTCTGCTTCCAGCTGCACTGACCAGAACTGGGGCTGCAGACTTCACGGGGTCTTCGCAGCCTCGTGCCACTCGGGTCTCTATTGGCGGGACTCTGTCACGGGATGGCCTGGGAGCCCCGAGGGCACAGGACTAGAGCTGGGTGAAGATGAACAGTTTCTGCCACTGTTTCCTTGGAGCTTTTTAACATGAAAAGTGCAGCTTTGCAGGCTGTGATTATGTAAGTGTGGGGTAGGGATGGGGAAGGGGGTGTGTTTCCAGGTTCCCAAATAAGGAGCAAGACCATCGCCATCAAGTTATGGGTTGAGTTGTGCCGCCCAAATGCCTACGGTGTAGTCCTAACCCCCAGTGTCTCAGGACGTAACTGTGTCAGGAGGTAGGGTCTTTACAGAGATGATGAAGGTCAAATGGAGTCATCAGCATGGGGCCCTCATCTGACGTGCCTG
Source organism: Rhinolophus sinicus (assembly GCF_057876585.1). Lineage (NCBI taxonomy): Eukaryota > Metazoa > Chordata > Mammalia > Chiroptera > Rhinolophidae > Rhinolophus > Rhinolophus sinicus. The sequence goes on from NC_142514.1 coordinate 1,399,824, forward strand.
GTGTCCTTCTAAGAAGAGATGAGGACAGACACACGCAGAGGGACAACCACGTGAGGACACGGGGAGGAGACGGCCGTGTACATGCCAAGGAGAGAGGGCTCAGAAGAGACCAAGCCTGCTGACACCTGGACCTCGGGCTTAGAATTATGAGAGAACAAACTGCTGTTTAAGCCCTGTCCCACCCCATCTGTGGCGGCTCCAGCAAACTAATACACACCAGAAACATGGTACAACTGTCAAAATGCATGACCTCAGCTGCATAAATTATGAAATATATGTCATGCCATTGGAAAAAAACCTAGACACTATTTGTTAGGAAGGGTATTTTAAAAACAGAAAAACCGGGAGCTGACTGGTGTGACGCCTGAATCCACCGTCTCCTGGAGAAAAGATTGGCAGCTGGTTCCCAAATAAGGTGAAAGACCACAACCATCACACTCTAGCTGTGTCTCCCCAAATGCCTATGTTGCCGTCCTAAGTCCCCAGAGCGGGAGCTCCCTAAATATTGGGTTCATCGAACCGTTGTGACTGCTCATTATTTTTAACAACAGGAAGCAGACTCGCAGGTATTGTCATGTTACCCAGGGAGGGTCATGGTCCCCAGCTTGGCTGCAGTGTCTCACCAGCCACGCTGTTCCCCTCCTGGGTGCCCACCCCAGCGATGCCTTGGGCACATCTTGGCTTCCTCAGGACCAGGCTCAGGGTACCCACTGACTGCTGGCATTGTTTCCAGACAGTGTGGGGCTTACGTAGCCCGTGTTCGTCACTGGCCATTTATGAGCAAACATGTCTGGAAACTCTGTGATTCTCTGTATCAAGTGTGCAGGGCTGGGTTGGTCAGATGCCTGTCCACTGAGCGTGTCCTCGCTCTGGTTCTCGGTGGCTGCTGGGGGTTGTAACAGGCCAAACACGCATCCCAAGCGACCTGGTCCAGGTGCTATTTGCGGCTGGCAGCGAGATGCCCGCACTGCCTGGGATTCCAGGGCGGACGGCACTGTGGGTCTGGGCTGCTGACTGAATCCATCTGCACGTGTCAGGCATCCAGGAGGCATCTCTGTGCAGCCCTGCCCGCTCTGCAGAGCTGAGCTGCCCTAGAAGGTGCCCGAGACTGTCGGGGTGGCGGCCGAATGGTCTGACACGGACTAGGGCGGGTACCATGCTGTCCTCATCCCAACAGCTGCCTGCGAAGGTTCCATTAAAAAACTTTGTCTGAACACTGGCAGGCGGTGCCCAGAGAAGGGCCTCGAGAGGAGGAAGCATCTCTGGGAGAGGCCCCCGTGCACGTCTAGACATTTGCACTTTTCCTTATCCAGGGGCTCAGGGACTTAATGTGTGAGCAGCCCATGCAGAGACCAAAGGGCTCGGGAGGGAGAGTTAGGGCCCCTCCACTTGGTGGGCGGGTAGGGACAGAGCCAGGGGTTTCACTTCATCTCTTTGATTAAAAAAATTTTAGATTACTTTATTGAGGCACAATTCACATGTGATCAAACGCACCCATTAGAATGCATTTTAGTAGGATGGCTGTTATAAAACTAAACAAATGCGGGTGAGGATGTGGAGAAATGGGGACCCTTTTGCTTTGCCGGTGGGAATGTCAAACGGTGCAGCCACTGTGGGAAACGGTATGGAGGTTCCTCAACAAATTAAACAGGGAACCACCCTGTGGTCCAGCAATCCCTCTTCTGAGTGTGCACCCAAGCGAACTGAAAGTAGGGGCCGGAAAAAGTCCTCACACACGCGTGTTCACGGCAGCATTAACCACCACCACCAAGCGGTGACCACCACCCAGGCGGCCATCGATGGACGGAAGGAGGAACGGACGCGCAGATGCACACAATGGAACGTGATCCGCTGTAAAAAGGAAGGAAATCCCGACACGTGTTATAACATGGGCTTCGTGTGATGTGAACGTCGTAGGGGCACGCACACAAACCCAGGTGGCAGCGCCGACTGTTGCAATCGCGTCTGCTGGACTGTTACGTGATGGGCAGTGTGGTCGGACACACACGTGAGGGACGCGTTGTGCTATGATGTTACATTGGCTACAACGTCACTGGGGAAGGACATTTTCAGCTCCCTTATAATCTGATGGGACCACTGTCGTCTGTACAGCCCATTGACTGAAACATTGTTACGTGGCATGTGACTGGATGATATGACTCCACTCAGGCGAGGTCCCTGAAAGTGTCAAACCCATAGAGACAGAAAATAGAATGGTGGGCCTGGGGGAGGGTGAAGAGTTGGTGTTTAACGGGGACAGAGTTTCAGTTTGGGAAGATAAAAGAGTGCTAGAGATGACGGTGGTGACATTGTACAACGATGTGAATGCGCTTAATGTCTCTGAACTGTTTGCTTAAAAATGGCTAACATGGTACATTTTATGCCGTGTGTATTTTACCATAAATGCACCCAGTTAAAGTGTCCAGATGAGTTTTGACAAATGTCTACGCTGTAGAACCATCGTCCCATTCAAATTAAAGCACATTGCCATCTCTCCAGTAACTTCTCTCCCCTCACCCTCCACCCCAGGCAACTATGGATCTGAGTCCATCACTATGGATGAGTTTGGACTCTTCCAGAGTTTTACACAGTGGATTACAGGTATGTGCTCTTTCGGTCTGGCTTCTTTCTCTCAGCATAATTATATATTTTGTGGTTCACTCATGTTGCTCTGTGTATTGACACTTCACTCTTTGTACTGCTGGGTAGTAATCAGTTACATGTATGCATCGCATACATTGATACATTGTATGTACCATATACACTTATATCCATTGCATTGTATCCATTATATGCCTATTGTACATGTCAACACCTGGCACCTATTTATGTATCTGTTATATGCATATTGTATATTTTAACATATCGCATCCATTTTATGCACTTTATATAGTAACGCATCCTAACCACACAGGAGCACAGTGTGTGTGTTCATTCTCCTGACGCACTTCTGGGTAGTTGCAGTGCGGCGTCGTCGCTATGAGCACAGTTGCTTTGAACATTTACGTACAAGTCTCTGGGGGTCATATGCGTTCACTTCTTGGGTAAATAGCTGGGAGCGGAATAGCTGGGTCCTCTGGTAAGTTCAGGCTTAGCTTTAAAGGAAGGTGCGGAACTGTTTTCCAGAGCAGTGTATCACGTTGTGCTGAGTTCCGGTGGCTCCACGTCCTCCTCAGCACTTGGCATTTGAAGTCTCTTTGATTTTAGTCATTCTGATGTTTCATTTTATTTTGTGCCCATTATTTTTCTATTCTGCCTTTGTGCAGGATCTGTGGGGCTTCCTGCCCCCCTTCACTTGGCCTCTTCTCCGTACCCAGCACCTTGCTCCTCCAGGTCGGGAAGGCACCAGGTTGTCGGGTGGGTGAGTTCTGGCCCAGGGGCCTGGGTGCTGAGACACAGCCTGAGGTGGGTCCAGTCCTGCTGGGAGTGGAGACTCGCATGCACAGGGTAACCCCAGGGCCTGTGGCTGGTACCAGTACTGGCTCCTGCTCGGTCATCAGGGGATGGCCCTGGGGAGGCAGGGATGAGGCTGGCTGAGCTCAGAGGCTGCAGAAGACGCTCACATACAGGGAGGGTGGGAGAGTTTCCGGGGGCCCAGGAAGTGCCGTGCTGGACGTTCTCTAATGCGTCCTCACCTTCCCAGGGCCAGGAGGTACAGCTCCAAGCACCAGGTAAGAAAGCTGGGATTCCATGGGCTCCTCTGTGCAGAGGTGAGGTGGGGGGATTGTGGGCAGGGGGGAAGCACATATCAGGCAGAGCCAGCTCACCAGGTCTGGGGCCCAGGCCTAACAGGGCAGCACAGTGGCCTCTGGACACAGAATGAGGAGAGCGTGGAGCCAGGGGCCGCAGCGTCACAGCGTGGCCAGGAAACCAGAGCTCAAGGGACCAGCCCACAACAGCCTGCGATCTCAGGGCTCTGCGTCTGGCCCCAGAAGGACAGAGGTTTCCAGGGGAGCCTGCCGGGAGGGTCCAACTCAGTGGGGTCTTGGCTGGGACTTTGCTATGGGGAATTCCTTCCTGCTCTGCGGACTGTTCTAGAAAAGCAGAGGATGCCAGCCAGTGTGCACGATGGGGACGGAGGTGGGTGAGTGGTTCACACATCTCTAGCTTTAAGTCCAAAGCTCTATAAACAGGCCATAGATCAAGGCCAAGCACAGCAGGCCCCAGAAGGTGGTGGGCAGAAGGTTGGGACTCTGCTCAGAGGCTGGTGTCTGCGGCTTCGCTTGGGGACTCACTGGTCAGTGATGATGGCAGGGCCTCCACCTGGTCACCAGCGTCTCCACCCATTTCACTGTTTCTCTCCCCTAGTCCTGGGCTTGGGGACTTTTTTGTTTAAACAACTGCCTTCATTAAGTAATGGTTATTTCAGTTTCTCTTTTAAAAAATAATCAGAGACTCCCCAGCTGCCAAACTGATCTGATCAGTGGCAATAACCAACGTGCCCACATGGCGGGGATGGACGCCGGTCTGGAGCGCAGAAACACCATGCTCGCCACAGCCTGGAAATGTCGGATTTCCGTTTGGCTTGTGGCAATAACAGAGGCCAGCTCTGGGGACCCCATCTCCCGCTTTGCAGCTCCCCATGTGGGGGGCCAGCTGGGGCCACTCCGCTTCAGCAGCAGGGAGTCCTGCCCTGTGGGGTTGCCTTGCTCCCCCCGCTTTTCCTCTCCACCCCTCCAGGAAGCTTCCAGAGCCCCCCTGGACTCCCTGGCCTGTGGGCTGCAGCAGGAGCCCGGGCCCCAGGCCAGCGCCGCCGCCCCGCCCACGGAGCTCACCGGTTTCGTGCTATCATGCCCTCTATCGCCTTTGGACGAAACGTAATCCATAAAATGCTTTCGTGGTAACCTTATCCATCGCAGCCAGCGATAGCATCTCACGGCCCCGTGACGGGCAGGAACTTGCAAGCATGGAGTTAATAATGCAGACTTTCAAAAAAGGAGGCTGGCAGAGGGAGACGCGGGCGGGAATGAAAGGGCCGGTGTGGCTGTAATTGGGACCATGTGAACGTCCTCGGAGGAGGATTAGGGGGAAGAGACAGGCCTTGCCCGCGAAGATTAGTTTCAATTAGACGGGCTGGAGGCGAAAGGCCGGCTCGGGGAAAGATTAAAACAAGAAGGAGAAAGTTTCCGTGGCAGCAGCCGGGACTCCATCGGCTGGCGAGCTCCGCTAATTGAAGGCAAAGCGTGCCCGGCGCTCGGAGGAACTCGCATGAATCGATTCGATGCTGGCCGGGCTCCCGGCCTTTCCCCAGCTCACCCCCACCCCCATGCCCTTCCCAGAGGTTCATTTGTGCTTGAAACCAGTTGGGGAGGGGGCGGCAGGTTAGGGGAGACCAGTGGGGCAGTGGTCAGTGGGGCTCTTGTTCGTGACCCAAGCCGTGGTGCCGGGGTAACTGCTGCCTGCTGTGCCCGGAGAGATTTCGTCCGGCATCTGCACGGGGCTGTGGGCCCTGCCAGGCCTGGGTGCTTCTTCCCCTCCCAGGCCGGGGCCCTGAGCTGGGCCACAGCCACACTGCACCAGGGCCTGAGTGCGAGGTCTGCTTCCACCTCCCTCCCTGCTTTCCTGCCTTCCGAGAGGCGGCGTCCTGGTTCCAGCCAGTGGTCAGTGTTCCGCCTTCCTCCCTGGCCCGGGCTTAGGCTCCGTGCTCTGCGGTACACACAGTGCCCGGTGCCCAGAGGCCGGCACTGCGTCCTGGCCTGGGAGCCAGAGGCAGGTGCCCAGGTGAGGCCATGGTGCCCATGCCCGTCCGTGGGGGCAGGGCCGGCTGCTTCCTGGCATTTCCTTGGGCTGCTCCCCCCAGGCCCATCAAGCACGTAGTGTGCACGTGTGTTTTATAAATACTTCCCATTGTAATGACAGCCAAATTATGGAAAATGCATTTTCACAGCTGGTGAGAAAAGCCATCAGCATTAATCAAGGACCCAGCCTCACCGGGATTCATTCGCAGGCCGCATTTTGTTGGTGACGTTACGGACGTGCTGAACAGTCATTAGTGGGGTTCGTTTGAAATGGGGCTGATCATTCATCGCTCCGTGACACTTGGGGCCGAGGGCTGAGCTCACTCTGTCCCCCACCCTTTGCTTGGGTGGAGGCCTCTGGCTTTCAGGGACCCCCCCACAGTGGAGGGCCGCCTTTCTCTCAGGAGCCAGGGGTGCAGTGGGCCAGTTTGGTCAGCTAGAAGGGGACAGGCCACCAGCAGAGCCAAGGCCTTCACTGTCCTCGTGTCCACTGGTCCACTCGCCAGATGTGTGGCCTTAGTGCCCCCTGAGTCCAGGGCCATCGTGGCTCCTTGTGGTCCCGGCCTTACAGTCCTAACGGACTCTGGCCTCTGTCCCCCAGGTAGCCGGTCCTCCTGCACACAGTAGGTGCTCAGAGACTTAATGGCTTTGGTCAGCGACAGTCAGGCCATCGGCAGTTTCTAGATTTTGAGCATGGGGTACATTTGGGCACCAGACTGGGTTGAATTTTTAAAATACATCTTTTTATTTTGGAATAATTTTTGATGAACAGGAAAGTTGCAAGAGTATAGAAAATTCCCATCCATTCTTCTTCCCAGGATTCTTTCCAAAGTCTCGGAACTCAGTGTAATCTCGGGAGAAGCCTCAGGCCAACTCAACTGAGGACCTTCTCCAGGCCCCTGGCCAGGCCTCCCGAGCCCGTCCTCACACCCGCGTCCAGATGCCCCTTTGTTAACATCGCTCGGAACGTGCGCATGGACACTGGCGGGCTCCCCTCAGGGACCACGTGCCAGACTCTGTTCAGATGCAGCTGTCAGCATCCTTCTGTCCTCAGATCCCACCCAGGGACCAGATGGCACTCAGGTGTGACATCTCTTGGTCGCTTCTGGGCTGTGACAGCCTCTGTGTTCCCTTGTTTTTCATGAACTTGGCATGTGTGTAGTAATCCATGTATACACGTGTGCCTTAAACTGGGTATACCTGTGTCAGTAACCCATGCGTGTGTAGTAACCCGTGTGTCTACGTGTGTGCACTAATCCATATGTACACGTGTGTCCACTAACCCATGTCTACATGCATGCAGGAACGGTGTACCTATGTGTGCACTAATCCATATGTACACGTGTGTCCATTAACCCATGTCTACACGCATGCAGGAACTGTGTACCTATGTGTGCACTAATCCATATGTACACGTGTGTCCACTAACCCGTGTCTACATGCATGTAGGAACTGTGTACCTATGTGTGCACTAATCCATATGTACACGTGTGTCCACTAACCCGTGTCTACATGCATGCAGGAACTGTGTACCTATGTGTGCACTAATTCACATTCCACATGTGGCACACTCACCCATGTGTGCACACACCTATCTATACGTTGGGGGTCAGTGAGTGCACCTGTCTGGGAGGTGAGCTAGAGCAGGTGGGCTTGGGGGGTGGGAAGGGTGAGCACACAGGGCTCTTGGAGGGTCCTGTGTTCTGTGTCCTCCTAAGCACGTCCCCTGCGAGGCTGTCCCTGGCCCGGGCGGGAGGCTGTCCGCTCCTCGCCTGCCCTACAGGAAGAGAGGAGGAAGACCAGGCTTCTGACAGAGGTGCAGGCATCACACGCAGCCCACAGGCGGGAGCCTGGTCACCAGCAACATGCCACTAGGACCCAGGACACAGCCCTGGCTTGGCTTGGCTGTGCGTTCTCTTTCTGCACTGGTGTTACCTGCCTCCAGCAGCCCACGGCCCCATCCCTGGGTCTGGCACAGGCTGAGGGTCTAGCAGCCTCCACTTCTGCTGGCCACTGGCCCCTCAGGAGCAGCTCGGCCTCCGCCTTTCACCCTGCCTGCCGCTGCCTCAGTGCTGGCTCCCACCAGGACCAGCCCGTGTGACAGGTGTTGTCACTGCCACTGAGTCAGAGATGGGATGACTGAGGAGCCCCGAGGCCACACAGCAGGAAGTCTGGCCATTTCCCTGCCTCTGTCCTGCCGCTGGCCTCAGGACTCTGGCTGTTTCTCCAGCAAAACCTGGGGTAACTTGTCACGGACCTTTGAAAAGCAGGTGATAGCACGCATGTTGTATCATAACCAAATCAAGGGCTGTTTTGCAATGGGAGTGAAGGTGTTTCCCACCTTTGTCTGTCTGAGGAGGGAGGAGAGGGTGGGCGCTGTGACGGGGCCCCCACAAGGCTGGTTCCCGCCATCCCCATGGTCCAGCGACAGGAGAGCAGCCACACAGGTGGGGTCGGGGCATCAGTGCCTCACGCCGGCACCCCCACCATGAGCTGCCCCTCCCCCCGTGTGAGTCAGGACCTGAGGGAGCTCTGCAGGCGTCCTCGTGGGTTCAGGAAATCACCAGAACACGTCTCCTGCCCCAACCCAGCAGGGACGACTCGGCTCTCAGGGCTGCTCCTCTGGGCTGACGAGGCCAGGACAGTCTGGAGGAGGAGGAGGTGAGGGCGCGTTCCCATCCATGTCTGAGTGTGCCTCTCGCGTGGCGTTGAGGTCCCGGCGCTGGGCTCTGGTCTGTGCAAACCCCGGACATACGACCCTGTGCCGGTGACCCAGGACCCTGGGGACGTCCGCGGGAAAGTGTCCCCCCTGTCCCGGAAGTGAAGTGTTTTCCCAGAGCTTTGCTTCCTCCTCAGAGATCTTCCCTGTGTTGGGGACACAGATGGCAGCTGCCGTCCCACCGTGCTAGGTGTCAGAAAACATTGTTCCTCTCCTTGTATGTGGCTCCCTGCCGCCCCCCTCGCCCCTGCCCCGGGATCCATTCTGGCTCAGGGGCTTTTCCCCAGAAGAGTCAGAAGTGGTCTAATTTAGAGGCTCGGTATCCAGTGTGGCTGTCCAGCGGGGCCTTTTGGGGTTGGCTCGGGGACGGGCAGTGGGCCCAGGAGCCCACTGAGGAAGCTCATGCTCTGGCAGGTGGGGCTGAGTGAGGGGCTGGCTGGGGCGACAAGGGGTCCCGAGGTGAGGTCCCCGGTCCTGGCCAAGGTCTCCCTGGAGGGAGGTGAGAGGCTTCCGGAGACAGGCCCTGCTTGGTCTGGAGCCTGGGCCTTTAGTGACAGTGGCCCTTTCTCCTGGGGTCACACACTGGTCCAGGCAGCGTCGCTTAGGGCCTCTGGCTCCCAAGAGGCCTCCTTGGGCCAAGGATATCCTCTGCTTCTTAGAATCAGTGCTGCCAGAGACCAGTGGTGTCCGAAGCTCCCCAGCCTGCCAGGGGGCTGTCGGAAGGAACCCCTTGGGGACAGATGCGCTTTGAGAGGAGGGTCTCGGTGGTCCTGCCCACAGAGGCCACCTGGCTCCCCTGTCTCATCACTGCCCAGCAGGCAGGCCTGACCCCTGACCCACTTGGCCACCCTTCACTCACCACGCTCCCCATCCCAGGGCCATCGAGGGTCCCTCTTGTTGGATCTGGGGTGCTGGAGGAGGGGTGACCCCAGATGAAAATGTGCCAACGCTCTCACCCAGGGAGCTCAGAGGACAGGGCCCTCTGCCCCCCCCCCCCCACCTACATGGAGCTCGGCCGCACAGGGAGACCCCGGTCTGTGCACAGGGTCAGGGCCTGTGGGCGGACCAGCCCGTGGGACAGATGCTTTCTGGGGCAAAACCACACGTCCTTTTCTCTCTGTGAAGTGGCGTGTGCCCACGAGAGGCTGGGGCCAGGCCGCGTCTCCCAGGGAGGGGACACTGACTTTCTTTACCAGGAAGGAATGCAGTGCCAGTGTCCCCTGCCGTGGCAATTCACACTCCGCTGACCCAGGCCCAGCTCTGGGCCCATCCCCAGCACCCGGCCGGCATCTGGTATCGGGGCTGTGGCCCCTGCATTCAGTGCATTAGACCTTGAGCAGAGTTCATTTGTTAAATTTAGTGTGAATTTTCAGGCCCGAAAGACCAGGGATCTTATATGAAAGGTCTGCTCACTAGGTGCTGAAACAACAGTGTGACAGGTTTGAGTTGAAAATTCTTAAAAGTAGAGGCTGTGATGCTCGATTTGTCTGTTCCGATTCTCCCTCTGGCGAGAAGGCCCTGGGCTGGTGAAGGAACCACGGCCCTGGGGGGTGTGGACGGCAGCCCTGGCTCCCTGGGCGCAGGCCTCCTGCCTCTCGGGATCTTAGGGTGAGATGATAGAGCTGGGGCCTGCACCATGGCCCCACAAAACACTTCTCAGAGCCCAGGAAGATGCGGCTGTGGGGGCTTTGGGAAGGCGGTTTCCGGTCAGGCTGAGGTCCAGACCCTTTGCAGGAGGTCAGCTCAGGCAGATGGCGCCCCTCTTAAACCTTCTTTCTGTGGAGTGAGTGGCGGGGGTCCCAGGAAGGGGTCAGCAGGCAGGCCTCCCGTCTGTGACACAGGCCACCTGGTGGCCCCATGAGGACATGCTTGAGGTTCTGGTCCCAGGCGTGTCCTTCCCTCTGGTGCCCAGTGCTGACCGCAAAGCCAGCAGGGTCTGCACTTACCCACTGTCCCATTGCGTCCCCCAGCTCCCCGAGGTTTTGGTGGTTTGTGACTTGCACAGATGGCAGGAGGGAGTGAAGCGGGGAGGCCAGGGCAGAGAGGGACAGCCCAGACGTGCTGCAAGTGGGCAGCTGTGCCCTCCCCTTCTCTCCTGTGGCCCGAGGTGTCACTGAGAAGTAAGCAAGGAAGAGGTGGCCAACAAGAAGAGCAGGAAGCCCGAGGACATCTGCAACTGGGAGGGGGTCGCGCCCTGGAAACAGGACAGCACACTGCTGATGGGGTTAGGCCCTGGGAGGAGCTATGTCCCTCAGCCAGGCCACCCTGCCTGGTCCCGAATCCCGAGTCCCACATTCTGCAAGGGTCCACTGTGGGAACTCCTGGACCAGGACCCTACTTTTTTCAGGCGTGCAGCCTGCAGGGAGGGCATGTGAGGAAGCCGGTCCCCCACAGGCCGATGGGACTGGAACACAGCAGAGTCCGTGTCTTGGGGGCACCAGGAGGCCCTTGGCCCTGATGGGTTTGAAAATAAAATGCTGGTTCTAAAGGGCAACAGTGTTGGTGGACGAACCCCATTCCCGGGGACTGGGCTCCCCAAGGTGCTGCGCTCAGCAGAGCACAGGTGGAGCCAGGCCTGGTGCCAGGGTGGGGCCTGGCTGAGGCTTCCCTGGGCTGCATTCAGGTGGCCAAAGCCCGGGGTCTCGTGGAGGGGCCCCCCCGCTCCTGTCCCGATGCCCCACCACCGACTTGGCTTTGAACCACTTGGGGGGGGGGGAGCGCTCTGGGCGCTGGGCTGCTGACTCCAGCCTGTTTCCCAACGCACACAGTTTCTTCGGGAAGGGAAATGGATATCAACAAACTTCCATCTGAAGATCAAACCGCTTCCTCCCTCCTGCCCCAAGGACCCAGCGCCCTGCCCCCAGCCCACATCCCGCTGACCTCCCAGGCCTGCCTGTGGAGCTCAGGCATCAGGAGGGCGGGCGGTGTGGTGTGGGGAGCTGGCACAGGAGGGGGGCTGCCGACAGTTCTGCCCTAAATTTCCAATATCATCAGAGTCTGTGGGGTCTGGGGGAGGAGACCCTGAGGGGTCACAGCACGCGAGTCAGGGCCATGTCCATCCAGGGACTCTGAACCCCCTGCCACAGGAAACGCCTGGCCAAGCGGGGCTGAAATTCCACCTTCCTGTCCTCGGGACCAGATGGCCTTGTGAGGTTGGCACTGACGCTGTGACATTATCTTCCGAGACGTGGTAGTGCGGTCCCCATGGGTGGCTCAGTGTATTCATCCCCGCTCCGTAGGGTGATGTGGCATCTCTCCTTTGGGGGCAGAGCATTTAGCATCTCCCATCTTGGCTTGTTCAGAGAGCCAGCGGGTGTGGAAGGGCTTCCACCTGCGAGCCTTAACACCTACTTCCCAGGGGTTAAGGGCACCTGTGTAGGGCTCAGGGCCTCTCCCACTCAAGTCAGGTTGGGGGTGATCCAGAAATATTGGGGTGCTGCAACTTTGCTGGCTTGAGCCTCGCCACCCAGTCTCACACCCTCCCCCTGGCAAAGGTCACCTGAAGAGGGGCCTAGCGCCTGGGCACGCCTCCCGGGAAGATCCCCGAGTGATGGCCACGATGACCATAAGACTGGCCCGGGCCCAGACACAGGGCGCCTTGGTCCGTGTCCCTGCCCACACCCTCGGCTGGGCTCCTCCTGGGCTGTGTTGGGTTTGGCAAATATGGATCTGCTCTCTGAAGGTGGAGCTCCAGGGCGGGCGGGGGCATCGTGGGGCTGCCTGACCCCTTCGAGGGTTTGGGTTCTGGGCAGGGTGCAAAGGTGCGTCCTCATGGGGAGGCCTCTCGTCTCCCACCTGAGGGGCCCTGGACAGGCTGAGGTGAGGAAGGGGTGAGCGGTTACTGACTGAGCACCTCGGAGAATGGGGGACCGTGGGTCCCTCTCTGACCGGGCCTGGGAGGACGCCATGTCCACGCAGAGTTCCTAGGGGTCTTTCTCATGGCTCACGCGTTCTCCATGCGAAACAGGCGACTGCCACAAGACCATGTGGGTGGGGGTGCCAGGCTGGCTTCAACCCAGGTGTGCCCACCCTGATGGAGCTGGAGAAATGGAGGCACGGCTGTGGTTTGAGGATGAGAGTGACAGGGGTGTGGTAGGGGTGGGAGACAGACAGAAGGAAGGGAGGGATGCTGCCCACGGAGGTGGTTCTCAGACCCTCCCTCACGATGGACCCAGCCCCTGGGCTCTCCCGACCCTTCTCTGTCTGGGGCGGGTCTGCTGAACAGGACTCCTAGAGTGATGGCTGCTGCTGGAAGGCAAATCCCAGAATCTGAGGCTGGGGGAGGCTGGGGAGTGAGACCCACCCCGCAGACCAGCTGGACCAGGTGTACCAGACCCCACCCACCCATGGTGACATGCAGACGACATGTGTGCTGGCCGGACCTACTCCTGGGCCAGCACGGCCACACCACATTGCCACCCATATTCCAGCACCCTGAGAGGGCGGCAGGTGGTCCCATGGCCCCCACCCTCCAGAGGGGAAGGCAGAGGCTCAGGACAGATACTGAGAAGTGCTTGGGCTGCAGCCATGCACCCAAGGCTGCTTCCCATGGGCAGATGCCTCAGTGGTGGGGCGCCCACCACCCTCTGGGCCCAAGGCCGTCCGGCCGCCTGCAGGTTGACGGATTAGCTGGGCTGCCTGGCCCGGCTCTGCGTCCTCGCCCCTTCCTACGCCGGGAAGACGGCAAGCTCTGTTTATTTAGACTTTTCCTAAAGCTGACAGCTCGAATCAGGCTAATTTACCTGAAGTATACCAACCGTCCTTGTATTTATTTTACGATATTTCACCGGCGTAACCCAATCCCCGCCCTCTCCTGCCTTGTTTACCCGGCCCGGGAGCGCATCTGTCTCCCACATCGCTCTGCAGTGCCCTTCCTTTCAAGGACACACAGAGGCTTCCACACAGGGTTGGGGCGGGGGTGGGGGGGGCAGGCTCGGCCCCCATGGCAGCAGGGAAGTGCTGTGCGCCTCTGGGATTCGGTGTGCAGCCAGGCCTCAGGGTGCCCCATGAGCGGTGGGATGGGTCTTTTCACCTGCCTGCTGGTCTGGCCTCACGGTGGGGGGGTGTCCAGCAAAGGGGCTGACAGCCGCCCCCAGGAGCGTCACTGTCATTTACTGAGCTCCTCCCTGGGCTGAACTTTTCGGCTTCATGTGCATTAGCTGGTACATGCCTGTTAGCCCATTTTGCAGAAAGGAAAGACGCTCCCTGAGAGTCACGCACAAGCCAGTGTCAGGGTTGGGTTGCGGCCCAGGCTGGCTGGCTCATGAGACATGTCGCCTAGGTTCCGGGCATGAGCCGCACGGGCTGGCGAGATCTCCCCAGGGATGGGCCAGGAGCTGCTGGAGGCAGTAACAGCAGGTGCAGCGACGACCCAGGGGGAGAAGGCCGTGCCCTCAGGCCTGGGAGCTCCAATTCAGGGCACCACAGGTGCAGAGATGGCCTGCACAGAGGTTTTTTGCTGTTACTTCCATAGCAAAGAAGAGGAAACAATGGCATGTGCATCTAAGGGGCAGTGATGACTACCCTTGGGGCAGCCAGACCCCGGGCCAGGCAGTCACTAGAGGGGCAGCAATGCGGACGCATGTTTGTGGCTTCAACAAACGCCTCTGAAAATAGGCTCTGGATTGGGATGCAGCAGCCGATGAGAACCCCTGCCTGTGTTTACCCTCAGGTGGGGGCGTTGCCAGGACCAGGCAAACAACAAACATGCAAATGGTAGATGGACATACACCTTTCAGAGGGTAGTGGAAGGGGTCAAGGGTTGGAGATGATCCACAGGTAGTCAGGGAGAGCTTCTTGGAGGAGGAGGCCTTTATGCCACCATGGGAAGGTCTAGGCAGGAGTCAGGGCAGAGAGAGGAGCTGGTTGGTGCAAATGCCCTGGGGTGAGACCGATCTTGGTGTTGGGGGAACAGAGTTTTTTTTTCCGCCGAAGGATTAAAAACACAAACCCCAGAGCTGCCTGCTCCCTCTGTCCCTGAAGGTGTGGTCCTGACAGGGTGGGTGCTCTGCCTGGGTTTGTCACCACTGGGTGATGGGGCACATCTCACCCTTGGGGTCCCTGTGGCCTCCTTTGGACCTCTAGTGCCCTGCGACCTGGAGGTCTGGTCAGGGAGGAAGCCAGCCACCCTCCGTCCCATGTGCCACCCTAATGGAGCCCAGGAGGCAATGCTCACCCAGGCAGGACCTAGGCACACAAATCCAGGCCCTGGGGGGCTGGTAGGGGCTGCTTTGGAGAAGGGGGCTCCTCAATGGCTCTTCCTGTGGCCACAGGGCCATCATGACACATACATGTCCGTCCCCTCTCCCCCCCCAGCCTGGGGTTCAGCTGGGCCCTGCCTTTTATACTGAGAGCTCTTGACGGAGCCCCTCCCCAGCATGGTGGGCAGAGGTCAACGAGTGAATGGGGGGAGGTCCAGCCAGTGTTGGGGGCCAGCTGGAGGGGAGGGCTGGATGGGGTGGGCAGAGGCCTGGCCCCTGGGTGGCCTCCGTCCGGCCTGTGTGACTGCCCTCCCTCTGTGCGAGAGCTCGCTCCCCCCGGGAAGGGGCCACGGCTGCACGGTGCCATACATCTCTGTCAAAATCTCTATGAATAAATTAACCTTTTTAAAGATTAGTGCACTCTAATACCTCAGGGTTTTTAAAACAGAACAAATGCTAAAAATATTTTGACAGAGCTTGCCGAGTTTGCAGGGTGGCTCATCAACAAAGCCCGGACCCCAGCCAGCGGCCAGCACTGGGGCGTGGTGGGGGAGGTGCAGACCTGGGGTAGCCCCAGGGAGAGGCATTGCTCAGTGGGTTGGGGAGCTGGTAGTGGCCATTCCCAGGGAGGAGTTGGGGGAGTGCGGTTGTGCCCATGGTGGACGCTGTCATATTGGTCTTTGCGTGGATGTGGGGGGAGCTGGTGCTGCCACCCCCTGACTGGTGGTCCTGGCTGGCTCCCCTTCTATGGGCCAGGAGTGGAGGCTTGGTGGGGGCCTCCTGCCTGGAGGAGAATGCCTCTCCCCGGTGACTGAGGAAGGGAGGGTGTACCAGGCTAGAGGCACGCATGTGCAAAGGCTCGGAGTCAAGAATCAGGGGCCTCAGGGGAACCTGGGGGTGAGCGGGCGTGGGGGCGACCTGGATGCAGGCAGGGCTCGGCTCTCAGCCTGGGCCCAAGGGGGCCGTTGGAGGTTGTGGAGGAGAGCTGATGGGCGAGCCAGGACGAGGCACTGGAAGAACAACGGTTGGGATGGTTCAGGTGAGGCCACGAGGCCTGAGCTGGAGCACGAGAAGGACCCCCAAACCCCCAAGTCCTCTCCTTGCCCAGACATTGCTTTTCTTCTGCACCCAGAACCAGGCCCGGCTGTGGTAGGCGGCGAGAGTCCTGCTGAGTCCCCGTGGCCCCTGGAGCCCACAGTCCCCCCTCTGGCCCCAAACCTGCCACCCTGGGTCCCAGGCTCCTGGGGCTCTCACAGGCCCAGCGGACGCAGGGCCTGTCTCATGGGCAGGAAGCTGGCCCTCTTGCCTTCCCCAGAGCGGTGGTCAAGACCCTCCCCAAAATGCCACATCAGCCCTCAGGCACCCCCCTCTCCTGGGGAGGGAAAGGCCAGAGGGGCCTCAGGCTGGCGGCTATGAGGGGATGGGGCCTGTGAACAGTTGCCAGGGGCCTGGGTCCTCTCCTGGCTGCAGAGAACCGTGTCCAAGGTCTGGGCTACAAGGGCAGCTGGGGTCTCCACCCTCAGAAACCGAGGGAACTCTCGCAGTCCTTCTCACCTGCATCATTCAGGGCTGGCCTCTGCCTTCAGGAGCAAGTGCACCCCTGGGGCAGGGGAGGGAGGTGGGGCAAGGCCAGAGGGTGGGGGCCCAGCGCGTCTGCGTGTGCCAAGTCCCGAGCTCTCACCCCAGAAGGGCTCTGCTGTCCGCTGGGTGCTGGGCTCTGGCTCCGCCCCAACTTGGGGTGTCCTTACGGCCCCTTTACGGAGGAAGTGAGGCTCTGGCCCCCTCGTGCTGGAAGACAGTGGGCCTGGTGGGGACCCCTCCTGCCCCACCCCCACCAACTGCCTTCCTGGGTCCTCTGCATGCTGAGTGTCCTCTCCTGACGCCCCCTGAGCCCTGCGCACCCAGCCTGCTCTTCTGCCTCTTCCTCCAGGAAGCCATTTCTGAGTCCACAAGGCCGACAGTTTGGCAGCGCCTCGAGGACATGGCTTCCCCTCTGACAACTCCCATCCTGGACATGCTTTTCTGGGAGAAACCCTTGGTCTGGCCACTACCTGGGCTCTTACGTGAGGCTGGGCAGAGTCGGGGGGCTTGCCAAGGCCGCAGGGTGGGAGCCCTCTCTTTCTTCTTTGCATGTCACAGGGCCTGTCTGGGCAGACAAGCAGAGGTGGGTGATGGCAAGCCCTCCCTGGTGGGTACTTCCAGGGAGGCCACGCTGGGAGGGGAGTGAAGCTTACACGGCACTGCCATCTCCCACTGCCCAGCCTGCTCCTGGCACTGGGGCACGGGTGAGCCTCGCCGCAGGCCCTGCTCCTCTGGGGAGGGGCCTCTGGGCAGCCCAGGCCTGTTGGCAGCCACTGCTTCCCATTTCCCAGTTGAAGCACATCCCTCCTGTGGGGAGGGACACAGTGGGGCTGAGGAAGAGCAACCTGGACAGTGGGGAGAGGTCAAGGTCAAGCCCCACCCTGGTTGCATTTGCTGTGGGAGGGTTTCTGTGCCCTCCCAGGCACCAGGGACTGACCCTTGGTGTTTCCAGGTGCCCCTGGATGGATCAGCCCCTGCTCTCTGAGCCCCTGTGTGAGGGTCAGCCCCCTCCACGCCCCTCCCAGGCTGTCCTAGCCCGCCCAGAGGACAGAGCGGGGACCTGGGTACTTGTATGAAGGGGTAATGGGGGGATGCAAGCTGTGATATCCACGGGCAGTCACCACCACCAGCCGTGCAGATGACAGTTACCTGTGAGTGCCCGTTAATCCCCAAGGACCTGTGATGTGAGGCCCGTGATGCCGGCCAAGGCCTGGGAGGTCCAAGGAGGGAGGAGGGAGCCTTCGCTCGGGTCTGGCCGCTCGGCACCAAAGGTGGGCCTTTCTCTGCATCCCCTGACCCTGGAGAGTCATCCAGGTTGCAGATGCCACAGTCCACAGGGATGGCTGTGGGGCAGAGAGGACCCCTGCAAAATGCACAGAAAGTGAAAACAAAGTTGGGGCCCACCAATGAGTTTGCTTGAGTCACTCAGAGCCAGGACCCGGCAAGCCAGGCCTGCCGAGCTGTACACTGTGGTGAGTGGGCGGGCCGGCTCACCTCGGCCTTCCTCAGCCTCTCCAAGCTCTATATGCGGCCACGCTGCTCCGTGCTGGGGTGACGTGAAACGTAGTGAAACCCGCGTAAAGGGCTGGCACAAACCTCCATTTTATGACAAAGGCAAAAACACATCTCACCCCGAGTTATTCTACTTTGAAGCTGTACCAAATACGGAAATGGAAATAACTATTCTCCTTCAGCGTCACCTTCTGTGCCAAGGACTGGGGGTGGGGACTTAGTGGTGACAATGGTACAGGCTGTAGGATACATGAAGAAAGCACAGACCACATGACAGGGTGGCTTGGGTAGGAGGGAGCACCCAAGGTTTGGGCTGTTAAACCATGGAGGCTTCTCGGAGGCAGAGGCATTTGTGCAGCCGAGCAGGAGCAGTCGAGCTTTCTCCTACAGTCTCTGTTGCAATCTCCTTCCATGGGGACATTTAAACCCTAGCATAAAGAGGACGGGCCCCTCTCTACCCCTGTGGGCTAAATTCAGAGAAGTGGTGAGGAAAGGGGCCGGGAGGTGGACATCTGGACATTCTGCCTGAGAAGGCGCCAGGGTGGGGCTGGTCGGAGTTTACAGGACCAAGGTCCCTGAGTGTGGGGTGAGTGAGTGATGGGGGTGGGGAGGGGCAGGAGACAGATTCTCGAGTCCTTTGGTTTCCATTCCTGTGACATCATGGTTTCAGCTTCACTGGCTGGTCTCAGAGTGACTAGTAAGTGGGAACCACCTGCCACTGAACGTCCTGCAGACCCACGTCCGAGACACAGGGGGTGACCTGGCGTCTCAGAGACCCCTCAGTGGGTGGGGAGAGTTTCTGCTCCCGGGAAAACCCTGAGGATTGTCCGTCATTCACGTTTGTGGGCCGGCTGGCAGGGCTGGTCTTGGGGGACGTTGGGGGTGGCCCATCCAGCTGGCTCTGGTCAGGCCGCCTGCCTGGGCCCACCCGGGGTCCGTCCGGGGGCGGTCTGTCTCTCGTCTGAGGCAGGACAGCACTTTCCTGACCAGCTGGCTCCCGTCTGTCGTCTGTCCTCCGGTTCCCCTGCCCCCACCACACCTTTCGTCATGCTGCAGAAATTGGCTTCCGCGGGAGTCTGGGTTCTGGGGTGGGGACCCCTGTAGGAGGAGCAGCCTGGCGGGCACTGCAGGGCAGGGGCTCATGGGGGTCTGGCCGGCCGGCGTCCCCGTCACCCAGCCCCACCCATGACCGGCACAGAGACAGGGAGTTTGCACAAAAGGTAATTCAACCAGCTTTGGACCAAATCCCGCTATTTGCTTACAAGGACCTCTATTTATAGAGCCTCCCTCTTCTCTCTGGGGTCGGTCAGCCAGCCATACACTTTCAGGAGTTTATAACTCTATTATTAAATTTAAAGTTGGCTGCGGTTTTAATTCAGAGCAAAAACTGCATACGGTGTGTGTGTGGGGGGGTCACGGAATGTGCTTCAGGGTGATTGCCAGCAAGTGTTTCCAGTGAAGCCCCCCCCCAGATGGACCAGGTGGGTCCAGGAGCCCCCAGACCCATGGAAGGGGGCTTTCCGGAGCCCTTGGCACAAAGGCGCCCTAGTGGCCTTTCTTATTCCAAGTCTGTCAGCCGAGGCAGCCCGTGAGTTTATAAGCCAAATCTGGGAGCTGCTGGTCTCACGGAGGCTTCAGCCCGGGCACCGTCTGCTTTCCTCTCCGCGGGGCAGGCGCTGCCCAGTGGCTGCCTCCATGTTCTCCGGGCTGGAGCCTGGAGCCTCAGAGGTCGTTGTGGCCCACTGGGGACCAGGGCAGCTGGTGGGCTCCAGACCTGAACATGTGCCAAGCCCTCTGGGAGTTTGTGTGTCATTCTCAGCTAACGGTGGTTTTTTGCATGCCATCGGTGCCGAGTTGCGGGTGTGGGGCTGGCCCCCGGGCATACTCAGTGCTAGGAAGGGGCGCAGACCAGCACCAGGGCTGTGAGTCCCTTTCGGTCCCTCTTTCCCTTCCCAGTTCTGGGACAGGCCCACATCCCTGCTCCCCTGGAAGAAGGGCTTTCCAGGTGTTCCTCAAGCTGCCGTGGCCTGGGTTGGCTGGTGGGGGGCAGAAGGCGGCCAGAGAGGCTGGGCAGGCAGCTGAGAGGAGGCCTGGTCCCACAGACTGTGTTGCGAGCGGGCGGGCGGTGGGGCAGTGTGGACAGGAGGCGGGTCGCAGAGCTGCCACCCCACAGACATCAGCTCGGCAGCCCAGAACCTCCCAGCAGGAGGGAGTGCCGAGGGATGGCTCCAGCTGGCCGGTAGGGGGTGTTCCCGGCCTGCTTTCCCGCGCCTCTGCACAAGCTGGGCACATCTGGAAATGTTTGATTTGATAGAGTGTCACTTTACATTGCAGAAATGAGCGTAAGCGGTTTTTTGACCCACCAAGTGAGAAATGTGATCTGGGTTTTACTGCCGACCCTTTAAATAAAAAACAGATCGCTTATTAAACCATTATCTATCAGGGATGGGGAGGGACCGGTGTGGACCGGGACGGGCGCAGATGGAAGCGGATGCGGCTCTGTCTCCCTGCTGCGCTGGCTGGTGGGCCACGGAGTGGGGCACAGGTCAGCCGGTCACTCCCGGGGATGAGGGGCCTGGCAGCCACTGCCAGCCCCGCCAGCCCCTCTGCCGGCTGCTGCTGCTGCTTTAGCACCCCGAAATGGGTGCTCCCGTGAGGGGGGCTGGAGAGATGGACTTAGCTTGTATGACGGTGCCAGGCTGGGGCCCCCACAGCCCTTGGGGGCAGAGGGCTTGGGCCTGGCCATGCCCGCTGCTGAGATGTCAGTGGATGAGAGGCCACCCCCCCTTGGTGCCTCTCTGCCTGTGACCTCAGCCTTTGTGCACTTTGCTCTCAGGGATGGCAGTGTCTGTGCTGTGTGGCCAACATCCTGGGTCCCCTCCCAGCTGTATGTGTGTCTTCACAGTGGGACCTGCCCTCCCCGAGCTGCTGGCTAGTCCAGCTGGGGTCCTGGCTGGAGACCTGGAGGAGGGTCGCGCGTGGTGGGCGATCAGCTCCATCCTCCCTGGGCGTTTCTCCTTTTGAACTGTTTGGCTCCATGACTTGGGGGCCTTTTCTGTTTTTACTGTGTGCTCTCTAAAACGGGGTTCTGATAGCACCTCCTTTTTCCTGCAGCATTTTCAGTACATGCCTCTCAATTGTGCTCAGCGGGAATGTCCTTAGTCAGCTGACCAGAAGATCACTTGAGGTCCTCCCAGGAGGACAAGGCAGAGTGGATTGGAGAAGACGGGGTGCAGGGACACTGGTGCAGGGTCACGGTGCAGCTACAAGGCTGATGGGGTGCGGGGGCGGGGGCGACAAATGCTGAGGGCACAGGGCCTAGGGAACGAGGAGGGGCTGCAGCCCAGCTGGCCGGGCCTGGCGCCTGGGGTCTGGCAATCCCGTGGCCTCGCACAGATCATGTTGACTGTTGGGAGGAGAAGCGTGCCCACATGCTGGGTGGCAGGACCCCTATGCTGCGAGCTGCCTGGGTGGGCACGAGTCACTCAGAGGGGACCCCTGGGCCTGGGAGGGGTAACAGGCCACATGGCTTACAACTGTGAGTGCTGGCTCTTATTACCACTCTGGGGTACAGGGCCCTGACATTGGGGCACCACAGAGACACAGGAGGGACCCACATGTGTCATGTAATGTCCCCTTAACAGTGGGGACCACCCGGCCTGGCTATTTCACCCACCCTCTGGCTGGGCAGGCTGGCCCTGGTGACTGCCCCCAGGTCCAGGGGTGGCCAGTGCTGCGTCTCAGGCATCAGTGAGGGCTGCTGGGGAGAAAGAGGAGTGGGCTGACGGAGCTGAGAGACCCTGCGGTGGGGGCGGCACAAGCGAGCAGCGGGGCAGGCCTGGGTGGGTTCCTCGCATTCCCGACTCGGTGCACTCAGTTCAACACAAGGGTGTGAGTGGGGCTTAGACTCTGTGCAGATGTGGAATAGGAGGCCCAGAGAGGCTCAATGACTGGGCCAGGGTCATGCAGCCAGCAAGTGACGCCTAGGACTTGGAGCCACAGGATCCCAGAGGTCGGGCGCCTGTGGTCAGGGACTCTGAGTCTCACCCCACACAGGCATCACCGCTGGGGCAGGGAGGGCATTGGGAGGAGGTGACTCTCAGCGACGGTGGCCACAAGGTCACGCCCCCGCCACCCGGGTCAGTCGTGGGGGTCCTTGGCTCGGGAGTGCCCGCCTTGACTGGCTGCCACCTTCCTCGCCACAGCTGGCTGCTCACAGTGGGTTGGACAGGGCAGATTTATCTCTGCAGTCACAGCCAACAGAAATATGGCACTGCCCGAGTCGCCATATAGTTATAGTGGCAGCCATGACCGGACGCACGTGTGATATATGGGCTGACAGCACCGGTGGCCAGCGGTCCCCACGCAGCAGACCTCATGGGTCACTCTTGACCTTGAATGAGACTCTGACCAGTATAGGGACCCTTGAGATTGGATGGGGGCGTTGGGCTCCTGACACAGGTGGGCCTGTGGAGCATCCAGACCTGGGGCGGCTGGACGCAGGGTCTCCATCTGGCAGTCTGGACATGGGGGCTGCTCCTGGCTCAGCTGGGCATGAGGGGCCTGGCTCAGGGGACAGCTGGGTCCCTGGGCTCCTGGTAGCCTAGGGTGTAGGTTTGAACCAAGGCAACAGGCTGCCCAATCCTGCCCCATCAATGCTCCCTGTTCCTCCACCCTGGGCAGCACCCAGAAGCTGGTGTCTCTAGAGCGCCACGGGCTTTGGTGCAGCAGGCATGTACACTGATGTCTGCACACTCACACACACTCGTGTGAGCACATGTGCACACTTGTGCAGGCACCACACTCATGCACTCACACTCTGCAAGCACACGGCCTCACACCCCCTCACCCTTCCCTCGTGTCTCAGTCTTAAACACTGGAGCATATTCAGGGTAGATTATTCTAATTAGAATAACCTACGTCTGTATGGAGAGGAATTGTATCCAGAGGGCTCCAGGGCAGTTATGGAGAGGTTCCGTTCCTGAAGGACGGAAAGCAGAACAGATCAAGCGATTTTAGTTGAGAGACCCTGGGGGTGTGGGTGTGGGGCAGGGGTCTCTGGTGGGTGGTCCCTGGCCCCAGGCTGCCCACACAGGCTTCTGGCCTGAGCAGGGAGCAAGGACATCCATCCCCTCAGAGCCACCCTTCCTGCATCTGCGGAGGGGGTGGGAAAGTAGGAACATGTGAGAGTCAGTGTCCCCAGGGGAGTTGTGGCTGCACAGCAGGCCCCCGGAGAGGCCAGGCACCCTGGCCAGTCCCATTGCCTGGGGCCCAAGAAGGCAGAGGCTGGTGAGGAAATCCTGGGCACCACGGCTGGGCAGGGACCCAGGACTTGTTGGTCCTTCCTGGGGAGGCCCCCCCTACCCCAGGCTGAGCAAGGTACACAGATCAGGAGGCTGCCGGACCCTCGGAGCTCCTGGACATCCAGCAAGGACCCCTCCACGGCCCTGCCTGCCAACCCCAGGGGAGCACTTTGCTGAAACCTCATTGCTGGGGGCTCTGGGGGCCAGAGTTACCAAGGCTTGGGGGGGCGTGTCCCACCCTTCCCTCTGCCTGGGCTGCACCCAGGGATAGCACATGCTATGCTCCGGTTTCTGGGGATCAGCCGGCCGGTGCCCAGCTTCTCTCCACCAGCCCGACTGGACGAGCCTCAGAACGGGGCCCAGACAGACTCACCTCCGATCCCCGCTGACCTCCTGGGCTCGGCCCACAGCAGTTGTTGAGTGAAGGCACCAACTAAGGAGCCGTGTCTTCATTCCTGTGTGTGCGACGTCCGGCCAAGACCTCGAGGGCAGAGCGAGCCCCGTTCCCCAGAGAGAATGCGGCAGAGACAGGAGACCCCAAACCAGGCAGTGCCCTCGGAGGGCATGTGTTAGGCAGCCCTGTGGGGGCTGTACGGGGCCCACTGGCTCTGCAGGGTCAGAGTGGGCCCGTTGCACAGTCCAGTTGCCCCATGGGACCAGGGCAGCATGGACACCTGCCCCAAACACACATCCCGCTCAGGGGTTTCATTACCCCTGAGTCCCCCCAGCCCTGGAAACTATCCCAGATGGAACCCATGCCCACAGTGGGGTCCTATCAGAGCTCTGCTGGGCTGAGAATCTGCTTCCTTCATCCAGTCCCCATACTTCATGGCTTACAGGTGTGAGCGGGACTCAGGTGGACAGTCAGGGTGAGCGCCACCCAACCTGACCCTCCTCCAGCCAGACCAGAGGGGCAGCAGATGGGGCATGGTGGGACGAGGCCGCCCAGAGGCAAGGGGTCCCCGCTCAGGACCCAGCACCCCTCGGTCTGCCCCCTGCACCACCTGGGACATGGCCTTTCCCCCCTTGTGTCCGTTTGGGCTGGAGGTGCATCTCCAGCTGGTCTGAGGGGCCTCCGGGAGCACCTGGGTCGCAGACCCCTGTCATGTGGGGGAGGCGACACCTTGGGTCAGACGTGAGTGGGTGGGTCACAGGCCACGACTGGTCCCGCCCGTCCGCCGTGGGCACCTTGATTTACTGTCCCTGCCCCTTTAACAGCCTCCCGCGGGCGTGAGCTGCCAGCCCTCCCTGCCCCGCGCAGCCGGTGCGCGGAGCTTGGGAAAATCTATTAGGGCCCAGTCATTAATCTGAGGCTGCCGCCGCGGGCGCTTTCGGGCCTCTATTTAATGGGCTGCTTCCTGAGCTCCGGAGCCGTGCTGCTCGCCTCTCTTGATCAGCTTTGTTTAATTATCAAAATATTTGATGCAGAAAATTGACATTAGCTCGGAAGGTTCTGCCCTCCTCCCTCCGCCCGGCTCCCGGTGGTGACACCGAGCGCCTCAGCACTGCGCCCCTCGCCTCAAAATAGCAAGTGGGCCGCCCGGCCTGTGCTCGGCCAGGCGGACACGCAGGCCAGCTGCCCGCCCAGAGCCAGTGTGTGGCTGTGGGGCCACCTGGCCCTGCCAGGATCCTGCCCTGAGCGCTGGGGCTGCACTTGGCTGTGCCCCACACCAGGGGCCACTCCCACAGCCACAGGCAGCCTTGGGGAGCAGTGGGAGCTGGAAAATGGCATGGCCGGGCCGTCGTGGGAACGCGGTACCTTTGTGTTTAGAGTCTGCCCTGCACACCTGAGCTGGTGGCCCTGCCAGGGCTGCTCCTGACGGAGAAGCACAGGCCCCGAGCTGGCTGCCAGCAGGTGTGCCCTGTCGTCTTTGTTGCCAGGGCTGCGGCCCGTCTTGGGAGCGCCTGTTGGGGCTCCCTTGGTCAGGCGCCAGCCCTGGAGGGACCAGCCCTGGAGAGCAGAGCCCTCCTTGAGGGGCAGGACAGGTCCTCTCGGCGAGCTTCGTGGCCAGTGCCTGTGGCAGAGGTGGGGACAAACACGTGAATGCTGGGGTCACAGCATTGCCGGTGGCTGCTGTTTCGCCTCTTTAAGGTCAGCCTGTCTGTCCCCTTCCACAGGCAGGGCTGAGAGCCTGGGGATGGCCAAAGCTGTCATCTGCACCGTTTTCATTTACATGCCTGCCCGTGGTGAGGGGCTCACCGGGCCCTGTTCTGGTTTTTGCTCTGGCCTTGGCACTCTGTGTGCCCTGTGTGTACCCACTCACATGTGCCCCACGTGTGAGCCTATGTGAGTTTTGTATGTCGTGTGTATGCATGCCCTGTGTATGTGTGTATGTGTGTGCATGTGTGTGTCCACGTGTGCCCATCACAGGCTAACCCAGCGCGTATCGGCCTCACCTCTCACCCCCCACTCCTGGGCCTGGGCCCGTCTGTCTGTGGGAGTCGGTCTTTGCTTTCAGAGGTCAGCAGCCACCAGGTTTGGCTTCCTGGTCCGAGTGCTCGAGCTTAGGAGCCTGTCCTTGGTGCTGAGGGCAGTGGTGCACGTGGGCTTCAGGGCAGGGCTGGCGTGCAAACACGGCCGGGGGGGTTATCAGCTGGCTTCACCAACAGCTGGATCAGCAGACACAAAACTCATTTATTTGCTCCTGGTTCCTCAGCCTTGGGTACACTGGCCAGCATCGGTCTTCGAAAGCAGCTTATTTTCAGATGTCAGATAATTTTCAAAACAGAAAGTAGTTTCAAGGTTGAGGAGATACCATTATGGAAAACAAACAGCGGTCAAGCTTAGGCTCACGGTTTCCCTTGCAACCAATGGCCCCCAGCGAAGCCCAGGACAAAGGAACGTGTCGTGCTCAGGGAGGCAGCACGTGGTCACGGCTCAGGTCCACCTGCAGAATAGGGTCGTCAGTAACCACGAGGCTGTTACGGGGAACAGCCCGGACCCCCATGCATGGCCAGTGCCTGTGACGCCAAGGGGTGGCCGTGGCAGCTGGCGTTGGGCCCCCCAGTTAAAACCCCACCTTGTCAGTCTTTGTTCCATCGCCTGATGGAAAGTGAGTCCTGGAAGAGATGATATCCCCTCCCCATCGTTAGTTGTGAATGACGCTGTCTCATTGGTTCCGTGTCCCTGGCAGTGCGCACTCTCACTCTGCCACGTCCGGTGGTAACCAGCACACTTGCCTCCAGTGATGTCGTGTGCTGCCCGCCACCCCGTCAGATGACACCAAATGCTGTGTCTGCCTGGCCACCTCCACACAGGGAACCCTCCGGGAGCGGGCGACAGCAAGCTGATGTTTAGCAAGGGGGAGCCCCATTTTCTGGGGAAGGGTGTCCTGGGCTCTGGGAACAGGAGTGAGGTGGATCCCATCTTCTGTCCTGTGTGTGGACAATTGTTCATCAAAATGTTCCCACGAGTCTTTGCTGGTTTCTGTGTGATGGGGGAGGGGGATGTGCTGTGTGGCCAGTGGCTGGAAGGGCTTTAGGGCCCCATGATGCCAGTGGGAATTCACAGGGCAGGTAGGGAGGCCTGGGGCAGTGTCCTGAACCCCCACTTTCCTGGGCTGCCAGAACAAAGTCCCACAAACTGTGGGCTGGAAATAAGAGAAATGGATTCTCTCACAGTCTGGAGGTCAGAGGCTGGAATTCAGGTGTCGCAGGGTCGTGCTCCCTCCACAGGCTCTGGGGAGGCTCCTTCCTTCATCTTCCAGCTGCTGGGACTCCAGGTGTCCCCGGCTTGTGGTGACATCCTTCCAGTCTCTGCCTGTATCGTCACACGGCCTTCTCTTCTCCTGTGTCTGTCTCCTCCTCTTGTCAGGGTGTCAGCCATCGGATTAGGGCCTGCCTGAATCCAGGATGGTCTCATCTCGAAACCCTTACCTAGGTACACCTGTAACACCCTCTTCCCACATAAGGTCACATTCTGGGGTTCGGGGTGGACATGAATTTGGGGGGACAGTTTTCAACTGACTATACCGTGGGAAGCTATTTTCTTGTTTTCATGAGAAGCCGGTTGGGGAGGGGCAGTCAGTGTCGTAACTGGTGTGGAGCCAGGGTGAGGGTGGGGGGCCTGGGGGCAGAGGGAGGCTGCAGGGGGGGTGGAGGGAGGTGGTGGCCCCTGTGGCTGGCAAGGTCTGTCTATTGTTGGTACGCGTGCACACACAGTGAACACTTTTTAAAATCAAGGCTGGACCCAGTGTGTGTGTCGGGGACAAATGAACAGACTAGCAAGTGACGATGATAACGACCTGCCATCCCCACCCCGGCCATGGTCTTGATCTCATTATTCCGGAAGCCGCCGGCCACTGGAGAGGGTGTGCAGGTGAACTTTGGAAGCTCATGGAGGCCTCTGCGTGTCTGTGGCGAAGGCACCTTCTGCTCGCTGCATCGGGGGCATTTCAGGTGTGAGGCAGGTGGCATTTCCACAGGCCACAGCTCGTCCCCTATCCTGTGCCATGTGTATTCCCAGCTCTCACAGCCCCCCCCCCCCCCGCCACTGCACAGCCTGCGCCCTCCTGGGAGCTGAGGCTGGGGGCCATTGAGTCCAGGAGCTGGCCGCTGCCCTGAGCAGAGCGGGGGTCTCCGGAGAAGGGTGGCGGGGCATTTGGGAGTCTGTGCTTGTCTGCCCTTTGAAGGGAGGGCCTTGAGGCGACCTGGGGAAGGCTGGTGCTCTGGGCCCCGCTGCCCCAGCAGCCTGGACACGCGGGGGTTAAGCCTCCTCGTGCTGCATCACGGCTGGCGCCCCAGGCGATCGTTTTCATTTATATTTGTTTGTGGTCAGAAGTCGTCACAGGCCAGGCTACCCAGACCTTGACTTTTTCCTGACACTTACAATTATTGCCGCCCGGGGGACTCATTTTCTGCGCGGTCACCTGCTGACCGGGCCAAACCCTAGTTTCAGCCACCATGTTGCCTGCCAGCCCCATCTTGCTGCCCCATCATCCTGCCCCATCGGACACGCCTCCCCGAAGCCCCAGACTTGCCACAGAAGCTTAGTGTCCACGGACGGCTGCATCTCCCTAAAGACCCATCTTTCAAGGAGCTGGTCTCCGCCCATTCCTGTGTGTCACGGAGAGAAAGGACTCTCGGCCAAGCTGATCTGCCGGCCCACGCAGACACTGCCATCCCAGCACCTCCGCCACCCCTGCCAGAAATGGCTGTCCTGGTTGATGTGACGCTGGTGTGGACCCCTCTGACCTGCGGCTGTGGAGGAGGAAGAGGAGGGGGAGTGGAGGACTTAGCACTGCCCTGCTCCTCCATCTGCCCTTAGGCTATTTCCTGCTCTCCCTAAACCCACGCCCACTCAGGCCTCTCACCCCTGGCACACCTGGTCTCCCACAGTCCTGCTGCCCCACACGTGTCTAGGTCCCTGCCCACGGTTACTTGGACATAACCTTGGGGGCAGTGGCCTCGCCTCACGCCCACTGTCCCAGTGCTCACGTGTGGTCAGGGCTGCTCGCCCAGGTGGGTCAGCAGCCTGGCCTCCCTCTGGAGCTTGCCCAGAGCTGGGAGACAGGTGGGCATCCCCGGTGCCAGACCCACTTTGAGGAGTGGCTGCTGGGGAGGGCGTGGCTCTGAGCTGTGGTCTGCACCCCCCCCCCAGCATGACCGCTGGGGCCTCGGCCTCACTTCCACGGACACTCTGATAGGTCCTGTCTGAAGAGTACCCACTATCCATTCCAACGAGGGGCTTGGGGTGAGACGCTCTCTAACTATTCCACTGGCCCATGGGGGAGCCTGCCTACCCCCACCCCATATGCACTGTGGGACGTCAGGGAGAGGGGCTGCCCAAAGCCACTGCCTGGGGTCGCAGGTGACCATGGTGGGGTGGGGTAGTGACCCCTTCTGGGAGGCCGGGCTTCAAGCCCCCCTTCTCCAGCCATCCCCCTGCCCCAACTGATATTTCTTTACCCTTGGCTAAAATGCCAGCATTTTTCACCAGAGGTCATGACCCCTGCCAATGACCTTAGAGGTTGGCCTGCAGTGCCCCTAACCCCGACACGTATCCTGTTGGTCCCACAAGCCTGCTAAGCCCCCCACATCCCAGGCTGAACTCATCCCTGCCCCCAAAGCCCTTCCCAACCCCCTGAAAGCTTTGGTGGCCCCCCTGCTGGAGATTGGTTTGGAGGCTGCTGTACCCCACCCTTGCCCCTCAAACTAGGCTAGCTGCTGAGTCCTGACGGTCGTTCTGCTGCTTGTCCACTGTCTAGCCGTCACTTCCTCAGGCCATCTGGTCCCTCACCCAGACTCCAGCCACTCTCTGACCAGCTGGCTGGCCTGTATTACCCCTCCCTTCCCCCACGCTGGCCAGACTACTCAGCCGTCCTCAGAAACTGGCAAGGCCTATAGGGTGTCTGGGGGTGGCCCAGCCCCCTTTCAGCCTCATTCCCACCATGTCCCGCAGGCCTGATGGCCCAGCCTGGGAGATGGCTCTGTGTCCTCTGTGTTCCCACAGTGCTCTGTCCCTCCCCTCCTGGCACAGCTGGGTCTCAGCAGCCTTCACTCCCTGTTCCAATACTGACCAGGGCCTCGGCTGCGCCCTCGCTGCCCACGTCTGAAGCGATGTCACCTCCCTGAGTGGGCCTGGCCTGCTCACTCTGCTCTGCGTCACACGTTAGCTATCCACTCACGAGCCCATCGGCAAGCGTACACTGAGCGCCCCGCGTGTGCAGGGCTGTGCCCGACGTTAGCACTGTGTTCTGGGCATGCCCAGCCATAGGGAGCCACACATGTGAAGGAGGCCTAGTGACAAAGCAGGGGTCCCCCAGAGAAGAGGCGGCGTTGAGGTGGACCTTTTCGGAGGAGCTGCCCCTTGTTAGGGACAGTGGGAGAACAGGTGTTCCCGAGGGAGACCACAGGCTGTAAGCCCAGGTTGGGGCAGGCCAGGGGGGCCCCTGGCTGTGGAGGTGGGGGGGCTGGGCACGGGTGGATGGTGGGGGACCCAGGTGGGGGGGGACAGACGGACCCCCGGAGGTGGGGGGGCACAGGTGGGTGGTGGGGGGCCTAGGGAGAGCAGGGGTGGGCTCGATGGAAAACACATTGGCCAAGTTGAGCAGCCGTGTGTCCCTCTGTGGGGGTGACAGAGTGCAGTGCTCTGAGACTCTGGAGGAAGGAAACCTGCTTGGTTTTGCTTAACCCACTGTTCTCTGAGAACCCACTCCCTGCCGTTCTTTGTATCAGGAAGCTGCACCACTAGTCATTTATGTTGTGTTACAGTCACCACACCCTTAGTGGCTTAAAACCACGTGTTTAGTATATCTCACGGTTTCTGGAGGTCAGGGGTCCAGGCGGCTTAGCTGGGTCCTCTGCTCGGGGCCTCACTGGTGGTGTCACGGTGTCAGCGGGCTGCGTTCTCATCTGTGCGCTAGACGGGGAAGGGCCCTCGTCCAAGCTCATTCCAGGTGCTGGCAGAATTTTCTTTGTCATTAGAGGACTAAGGGCCCTGTTCTCTTGTTGGCTGTCAAGCAGGGGCCACTCTCAGCTCCCAGGGGCCCCCACAGTCCTCTGCCCATGGCCTCTCACTTCTCCAGGTTCAGCAGGAGACTCTGCCACTCCTGTGGGCTCCGATGAGTCTTCCTGGTCTAATGGAACCTAATCCAGGGAGTGGCTGCCCCTCACCTGTACCACATCCTACTGGCCAGAAACAAGTCACAAGTTTGGGGGGCACTCAAGAGGGGCACTCATGCAGGCTGGGCCGTGACTCACTGGGAGTCACCTTACAGTGTGTCAGCTACACCCAGGAGCATCCCCAGACACGAGACTTGGAGAAACGGCACCACCGCTGGAGCTGTGTGGGGGAGCACGGCCAGAGGGCTTGGGGTGGAATGGAGTGACCTTGGGCATCGAGACAGGAGGGCAGCCCCCAGGCTCCCACATCACCCCCCACCCCAGACACCACATGTCATGAGGGAAGGCCAAAGGGTGTCATCTGTGCCCCAACACCTGGGGACAGCAGGGGCATCGTCAGTACAGAGTGGGGTGGTATTGGGAGCTGGTCCAGGCGGGGCGGCCGTGGTGTCCTGAGGTGCGGTGTGTCCAGGACACACCCTGCAGTGGGGGCCCGTCTCTGTGAGGGCTCCAGAGCTTGGCAGGGACAGGACACTTCCCTCGACACCCCCACACTTTGAGGCAGGGTGGGAAGTGGTTTGGGGGTGTCAGGTGTGGGGCTCTCCACGCCACTGTCCAGGGCTGTGGCCCAGTGCTGGTGAAGGACTGGCCGTGTCCAGGTCTCGGGAGGATGTCAGGTTCACAGTCCTAGGGACTCTTCTGGGGGAGTCCCCTTGGTAGGCAGCTTTGGGGGGCCTGCATGGCGAGGAGGACAGTGTGGGGTACTGCTGAGATGGGGGCATGGGGGGACTCTGGGGGCCCTGAATCAGGCAGACAGTGGGGGAGCCACCTCCTGTCCCCTATCCCAAGCGTGGCTGGATGTGGCTGGTGCTGGCTGCAGCCTTGACGTGAGGCCCAGAAGACACCTGATATGAAGGCCACACAGGATCTTGGGGCTCGGGGTGGGGGGGCTAGCTCTGGACTAGGCTCCGAGTGTGGACAGAGAAGGCAGGTCTGGGCCCTGGGGACCCCACACTGAGAGGTTGGGAAGATAAGAAACGAGGAAAGAACCAAGAAGGGACAGTGGGCCAAGGAGTGTGGGGTGGGGGCCAAGCTCTGAGGACCTGAGTCAGATGCCACCGTGGGGTGACCGCCAAGGGGAGGATGGAGAAATGGACAAGGGGTCGGCGGACGGAGGCCTGAGTGATGCTGCTTCTGGGCTGGAAATTTCCGAAAGCCCAGCTGGGGTTAGAGAGAGGGTGGAGGCTGGGCTGTGGGAGGCCCTCGAACGAGGACTCTTGCTGTCAGGAGGACAGGTCCTCTAGCGGGTTCCTCTTTCCTGGTAGTGGTGCTCACTGCCCCAGGAAGGTCAGGCCTGGTGGGGTGGGGGGAACCAGGACACCCCTGCTTCAAGCAGTTTCAGCCAGGGGCTCTCACCCCTGAGCAAGGGTCAGGAACATCTGCTGTGTCCTACTGGGGTGGTGGGGCTCCTTATAACAGACCTTGAAGGGCACCAAGGCCCATGATACCCCAGGCATGGGGAGAGGAGGGTTTGTCCAGGCTCCATGGTGACCTCAGGCCGTGGGGGGGGGGGGCTGAGGGGGACCTGTGGCTTATCATCAAGCCTTCACCAGCCAGACCACCAGACGGGCCCAGGCGTTCTCCACCGGGCCCTCTCAGTCCTGTTTGATTTCTGCTTAAAGCTCCATGGTGTGGAGCCGCAGGGGGCAGCTCTCTATGCTGATGGAGATATGCATATTCCATGAGTGTGTCAGCGTGAGGCTGGCTGAGGGTAATGAGCCAGGCGGGGGCCCAGGCTGCCTGTGATCTGTCACTGTCCAGCGGCTGGGGCCACGTCACTGCAGCCCCTAGACTACAGATCCAGCTCCAGGAGGAGGCTGCGTATGGACCTGGTCCTGGAGGTGAGGACACTCGCCCGCCTGGCCCGCTGCTGGCGTGGGCCCGGGAAGCCAAGCCCGGTCCACTCCCCTTCCAGCCCCCGGCTGTGACTCTGGCACAGCTGTTCAACCTCTCTGAGCCTGCACACCCTGAGCTCTGCTGCAGGGTCTTTAACAGCAGCTGCCCACAGGTGCGCTGCGAGGAGGAAATGGGAGGGTCCATGTCCAGCCTCCGTCCAGCCCTAACACACAGGGGAGACTAAATGTTGCCATGTTTATTACTCACGGAACCCCTGGTGCTCCACAGGACACAGTTTGGAAAGCGCTGTCCAAATATGTGATTCTCTGCAAAGTGGAAGGAAATGGCCCCCGGATGGGTGGGCTGGGAGCTGCCGGGCACGTGGCCCCCCTCCCTGGGCCTGTAGGGGTTTCATGAGGGCTTCCCAGTGGAGCAGGTCAGAGTGGGCCCTTTCCTATCGTGTGCACCGTCTCTGAAGTCAGGCTGGGAGCCTCTCCCGCCTCAGGTCAGTCCTGGGGCCCCAGAGGGAAGGGTCCAGGGGCGTCCTGTGAACATCAGCGTCAGTGGGTCTTCAGTCAGGGGCGTCGAGCCCGCTGCACGTCGGCCCTGACACCGTGGAGCCGCGTCTGCTCTCCCGGCCCCCCAGCAGAGGACCGCTGGGCCCTGAGAAAACCCTCTGTGTCCACCTGCACTGATGGCTCAGGGGCTGTGCAGCGTTGTCCCCTCCCTGTCCCCTCCATCACTGGCCAGTGCTTGTGGGGTGGGCTCACATGACACCGAGTGACGGAGCCCTGAGATACGACATGGCCCCCTTTTCTTTCTTGTTTTAGGCCAGAGAATCCTAGAGTATGGCGTCCAGAGAGGGCACTGTGTCCTCTGGTTCAGCCCCTTCCTCAAGAGAGAGGGAAGAGCCAGGTAGCAGAGGGAAGCTGTCCCTGTCAGGGTCACAGAGTGACGTGGGTGCCACTCGCTGTTCCAGACAAAGTGTGCTGTGCCAGGCACTCAGGGCCCCTGGGGGCTGCAGGTTCTTGGCAGAGCACAGCTGGGAGCAGGCGGGGAGCCCCGGGGTGTGTTGGAGGGGCACTGGGCACCCATCCAGATGGGTGCACTGCATGAGCCCAGGAGCCCCACGCTCTCCCCTCCCTACATCCTTCCTCCTGTCGAGGTGTGTCCCCCTCTGGCCAGCATGCGTGTATCTGGGCACGGTGACTTTCCAATGTTGGGGACCACTCCCCACACCCTAACATCTGTGATGGCTGCAAGGAGAAGAAGTTGGGACTCAGGCCGGGGAGTGTCTGACATGAGATGGGTGGGTCAGAGCTCAGCGCTGGGGCCCGGGCTACCTGCCTGTGGATCTCGGGTGGGGGTGAGCTGGCCCAGAGAGGCTGCTGCCTTGGCGTCCCCTAAGGGTGTCCCCAGCAAAGACCAGAGGGGATGGGTCCTGCCCCCAGACCTCGCCTGGAAGCACAGGCTGAGCAGGCAGCCCTGACCCTCCTCCCACACTGCTCTCTCCACTTGTCTCTGGGAGGAGGAGGCCATGTTTCTCTGATGAGCTGCAATGTCACGCAAGACAGAGCCCTTCCTCTCCGGGGTGTGTATTAGTGACCTGGGCTTTAATAAAGTACCACAGACTTAGTGGCTTAAAACAGTATAGTCTGGGGTGACCGGATGGCTCAGTTGGTTAGAGCGCGAGCTCTGAACAGAGGGTTGTTGGTTCAATTCCCACATGGGATGGTGGGCTGCGCCCCCTGCAACTAAGATTGAAAACGGTGACTGGACTTGGAGCTGAGCTGTGCCCTCCACAACTAGACTCAAGGAAAATGACTTGGAGCTCACGGGCCCTGGAGAAACACACTGTTCCCCAATAAAATTACAGTACGTTCTGTCCCTGCTCTGGAGGCCGGAAGTTAGAAATCCAGGTGTAGGCAGGCCGGCGGTCTCTCCAAACTCTAGGCTCTAGGGGAGAGTCCTTCCCGTGTCTTCCAGCTCCCGGTGCTCCTGGGCTGTGTCCGCGTCCCTCCAGCCTCTGCCTCCGTCATCTCATGGCCACCTCCCTCCTATGTGTGTCTGTGTCTCTCCCTTTGTATAAGGACACTGGTCATTGGGTCAGGGTCTACCCTAGTCCAAGATGACCTCATCTTAACTTGACCACTTCTGCCAAGGACCCTGTTTTCAAACCAGGCCACATTCACAGATACCAAGGGGTACCTTTTGGGGACACAAATTCAATCCCCAGCAGGTGCTCACGGAGCCCCCTGCCCATGGCAGACTCCACAGGGGCCCCAGGGAGCCCCATCCCCTCCGTCACGAAAGGCTGCTCTGATGGAGGAAGACGAGGCCGGGGCTCTCTGGGGCAGCGTGTATATGCGTGGCAGGGCAGCGGGCAGGTTGACCCTGGGTCAGAGCAGAGGCACGAGTCCTGGGCTGGCTTGGAGGGTGGGGTGCCTTGGGGTGTCTGTGGCGAGAGCCAGCCGCAGTCAGGCTGTCACAGGCAGGGCAAGCTGGGACAGGCCGTCCCCCACGCAGCACCAGTGTCGGGAGGGGAAGCGAGGTCTTCATAGCACCTGGCAGACCACGTCCTCTCTGCCTCCTTCTGGACGTTCTGGTGAGCGGGGTGGGGGCTGGATCCAGTGAAACAAGTTGCAGGATGCCAGGTACACTTGAGTTTCAAGGGAACCACAAGCCATTTTGTGGGGTAAGGATGTCTCAGCATTGTGTGGGACAAACGTACTCTATAAAAACCAGCTAATCGTTTATCTAAAAGTCACGTCCTAGACTGTACCCGGCAGCCTAAAGCTGGACGTGACTCTTGGGCCACTGTGATCCTAGTCCAGCCACTGGCATCCACTTAGGGCCTTGGAGGAGCAGGGCCCAGGGGGAGAAGCCCTCCCTTGGCAGCCGTGTGGGGGATCTGCTCCTCTCTCCTGGAGGGATCACGTGGAAGGACCTGCATGTACCCCCCGCTGGGGGCTGGCAGCACAGGCCTTCCCCGTGGGTCCAGGTGAGGGTGGTGGGCTGGCACAGCTGGGGGCTGGGGTGGCCGCACTTTACACGGAGTGTCTGGAACCACCCTGAGGACCTCTCCTGACCCTGCTCAGTCCCTGCCTCCAGCCTCAAGTAAGTGGCTGGGTTCCCATAGGGCTGGCCATCGGCTGGGGGCTCTTCACCCGCTTCTACAGCTCTGAGCCACAGCTCTGGGGCCAAGGACGGCCCTGGGAGTACCAAGCCCATTGAGGTTGGGGAAGTGCGTGTCCGCGGGTCGGGGGACCTGTGGGCTGGCCTGGGCCCTGCTCCCGGGCCACTGGCTGCCCTGGCTAAGGGGCCAAGCGTGGGCAGGGCAGGGGGCAGCCCACCCACAGTCCAGCCCAGTGGGGCCTCAGCGCAGGCGCCATGAAAACGCCTCGGCCGCTGTCGCGGACCTGAGCCGAGCGGGTTCCTGCAGCCATTGCAGTTGACCCGTGCAGGCCGGAACGTCTCCGGGAGAGAAATATGGAAGCAATTACTGTGAGAGCCGTCGTTTGAGCAATTCCCAAAGAGACACCAGGGCCTGTCCGCTCGAAGCCTGGTGCACGGCGCCCTAATGAAGCAATTAAGGCAAGGGTCCTCCGACTTTGATCTCGATGGGGTAATTTTTACAAAAACATCACGGAGTGATAGATACCCATAACTCAGGGTCCTTAATTGTACTTAATTTGTTTGGAATACGAATGTGCATTTAATTAAACCCCAGCTCGGCCTGCATGCTTCAAGCAGGGCTGTCAAGGAAAATTAAGACCCAGTTTGCTTTCAAAGTTACTGGTTTTTATCAGGCAAGGACAGCGGTCTTCGAACAGAAGGTTAGAGATAATTAGGCTGAGAGCTACAGCCCGAGAAAGTGGAGGGAAGGCACCGCGGCCAGGAGGGGTGGGGAGACGGGGGAGGCCCGGCTGGGGTGGGGGGCAGCAGGGCCCCTGCCCCATCCAGACCCAGGAAGTCAGGGAGTGGGCCCTTGGCTGGACGTGGGATCATGTCCGCAGCTGCGGTCTGTCCAAGGCAAGGCCTGCAGGACGTCCCAGCCCTCAGAGTGGCCCATCACACGGGACCTGCTGGCCTCTGGTGCATTTCAGCCATGAGGGCACAAGACAGGGACATGACCCAGCCCACTCCTCAGGTAAGAGGTGGGAAACAGAGGCACAGACCGAGAGCCTGTCCTGGTCTGTGGTCACACAGGACGCTACAGTCCGCTGCTGTCCACGTGTTCCCTGCTGCTCTCCACCAGTGCATGTCCGTGGGGTGCTGCCTTGTGTCACCCTAGATGCCCGTGAGTGGATCTGGGGAGGGTGACGTGGTGATTCTGAGGACAGGTGCTTCCAGCCAGGGGACCTGAACATCACCTCTGGGCAAGGCGCAGATGAGAGAGGAGAAAGGGGCTGCCCAGCCACACTCAGCCCACGTGGGAATCTGGGCTCCG